>NC_029791.2:124150439-124153054 GCF_000816755.2 Arachis ipaensis | reverse complement strand
GTGATCTTTCCTCAGTTCTTGAAGCTACATCAATATTTTCTGCACCGGACGGATAGCCTTCATCCTCAAGAGCATAAACCACAAGCCCATAGTTGCAATATCCACTACTTGTCGCCTGAAACCAGCCAAGATCAACACGAATACCATGGATACTCAATGCAGGATTAGCATGAGTCTCTAGCCATTTGAGGACAGGTCGAAATGTTACTCTTAGTCGTCCTCGACGAACTAAGCGCAACTGCGCGTTAAGTCCAGCCACTAATCGATACCATGTTGTTGGTTGAACTGACTGAAACATATTAGACAAACACAAGTAATTTTATTTCCCTAAATAGAACAAAATGCAACAAATAAAATGTATCTGTCTGTCAAACTCATTTTATAGTACAAAAATCATTATACAAACCTGACTCATAAGGCTGGTAAGAATATTATCATTGTTGAGGGAGAATGGAGCCATATAAGTTCCATCACCCCCAAAAATCAATGCCATTGGAAACCTTTCATGTAATCGGGGAGGCAAGTCTGTCCTCTTTTCATCTCCACCAAGAAAGAAGTCCACATATGCAAGCATCAAATCAGAAGTTGCATTCACCTTTATAATTTCACAGGTCAATTAGCATTCTGATTTTTCAATTGGAAAGAAAAGTTGCACAGATATCTTAAGAAATCTTTATTTTAAACAGCTCTTCAATTTAAAATACAATGAAAAAATGAACTTTAAATCAATGATGAGATTTTTATCTCAGATTAGTAATCAATGTTCACCGGGGTTTTAACTGGAATTTCTCAGCATTTACGGGGGCAAAAAAAGACAAAATAAAAAGCAATCAACAACAATGCAATGAACTAGAAGGCATCTCATATGACAAGATCATTGTTGGTTTAACTATAAAACACACCTATCAGGGGATGGCAATTAAATGAAAATAAACCATTAGATCATCTGATGACCATTTATCCATACTGATACAGTTAACATTTATTGTTGATAATAGAATGCACAATACAAAAGGATTCAAAAATGCAATTTAACCAACACAATCATCAACAAGTAAAAAATACCATCAAATACTTAATTGTTCACCGGTTCAATATACATATGAACAAGTCAAACCTTGATCCCTTCATAGAGAGCTCGAGAACGACATGAACGAAGGCAAGCATGATCATACTCTGATCGAACAAACTCACGCAAACGTTGCAACATCAATCTCCTACGCCATTGTTGCCATGACCATGCAAGAGGATATGCAAGAACAGCAAGAATGCTATAGATTGCACCCTCCCACCACTGGTATGTTGCTAAAGCATTAATCTCATCCACAAAAGTATTGAATGCACCTTCAAAACTGTCATAACAATTGTTGAAAGATATCCATTTTAATATCATGACAAAACATATTCCAAGAAAAAATAAATTAGCTAGATTCTTAAATTCCAACCAGCGAATCTACAATGATCAAACAGAGAAGATTTCTCCTTACACAATATCCTGTATCTGTTCAGGAGGTGAATGTGGCAGATGCCAAGGCTCACTGAAAGTATTAGGCCCCATAAAGTACATTCTATAAACATGACTTTGGGACTCCTCAACTCTGTTTGTTTCCAAGACCTAGGCATTGCAGAACATCATGTCATCACCATACAATTGCCAAGGACGTAAAGAGAAGAAAACTAATAAGAGAGAAAGACATAAGCATCTTAATTCATAAATATAACAAGGAAACAAGAATCATGCTTGATGAATACCTCATTTAGCGACTCCAGGAAGGGGAAAGAATGATCTATTTGTGAACCATGTTGGGTGGGTGCTGGGCCAGGCAATTCATCAACCCCAACAAATTTCATTCTAGCAACACTAAGCACCAGTGCTAACAGGATCAGTAGACAAGTAAGAAAAAGACCAAACAACCATGGACCACCAAATGTGTAGATTAACTCTTCGAGAGCAGTATAACAGTTTGGCATGTGATATCTGTCTGAAATACATCTGTACGGGCAAGGAGTTTCAGCATTCCCACCTGTACAATTGGACAATATGAAAATTTGTGCATTTTAACTTTCAATATAATTCTTCAAAATAAAACAGAATAGTGTGCCGTGCTAATTCAGTCAAAATCCTTTATGTTGTCTAGTCTACCTCGAACCGTAATATATGATGCACGATGAGGAAGCTCATTAACTGGACACTGGCGACAGAGAGATTTATCAGATCCAGTAACATTCTTGTAAGTGCCAGCTGGACATTCCTGTAGGCAAGCAAAAAATATAAACCTTAGTAGATTATTTAGAAGTGGAACCAACAATTAGTCAAAGAAGTTGGAATGCTCCTAGAATTGAAGTGGGGTAAACAAATCAAAGTTCCAATTAATTTGACTAAGCTTCCTCCAATCCAACATTGTCAAAAGCATTGGCAGCCAAGGAACTGAGGGCAGGGTAGGATGCAGTCAAGCAGCTCACTGCCATTGAGGAAAGGTAGAGCGAACAACGGGCAGTAGCCACATCAAATGAACTTATGCAAGGCATGATGGACAAAAGGCTCACAACTTTGACATTGCAGAAAAGAAGGCCCAGGTTCCATGAAACTCATTTCTTCTTTTACTCCCCTCCCC
>NC_029791.2:124144505-124150424 GCF_000816755.2 Arachis ipaensis | reverse complement strand
AATTCTATCAATACTTGCAACATATAGTCACAGATGTAAACAAAAGCACCAAGAAACATACAAGATCATACATCCATGGAAACTCATGATCAAGCAAGACCACATATACATGTAAGAATTACAATTAAATTGTGGAACTGTCAAGAAAATATACCTCACAAAATGTCCCATAGAGCCCTTTGGGGCAATCCCTTCCAGTTATTGTCCCATTTTCTCCAGAACCACCCTGTCCTTTACCTTGTCCTCCCCTATTATAATCATATAAAAGGATAACCTTTTGAAATTACCATTATAACATATGAATGTAAAAGAAAAAACTCAGAGAACTGCCATTTACTTGCAGCCATAAATATTAAGGAAATTCAGAAGCAAACTTACAGAACGCACACATAGTAGAATCTAAACAACATACCCAGTATGAATGTCTCCTTTTACACTAGCAATAGGCTGATAAAGATCTCCAGTGGGAATGTCAGACCAATGAAAGTGAATTCGTCCACCACCTCCACCACCGCCTCCATTTGTGCTATAACCGCCCATACTAGAAAGAATAGCTGATTCAGCAAGTGAAAGGGTATGGAGAAACAATAGTATGGTCCCACCAGATCCACCCCCAGAACCTCCAGTAAAATTATCAAAAAATGCAAGATTCTCCCTCCTGGTTGCTGGTTCAAAATTCTCTCCATCAGCATTTATAGAACCTTTAATGGACAAACTTGACAAAGAATGTTCTAATGATCCAATGACTGCACAGCACACATAACAAGATTGGAAGTTAGAGAAAATTTGTAGTAATCAACATCTTTGAGTATTTAAAATGAACCAATTAATTAACTGATCCAAACATAAGCTTACCTACAATACCACCCCCAGACGTTCCACTAGCTGAGCTGCTATTTCCACTTCCACTACCAAGTTCACAGGGCAGGTTTGCATTCCCATATGAAATGCCACCTTCAATACAACTATCATTATAACATGCAGCCCCTCCTTTCCCACCATGCCCACCGCCACTACCAACACCATTGCTTAGAACATTTCCATGGCCCAAACCACCAGTACAGCCTGTGAACATTAATTTTCAAGGGACACAATGAATATAGAAATGCACAGTAGTTTCAGCTAAAAAGTGACAGCTGATAATAGCCTCTTGAAAAGAAAAATACCCATTCCAGAGGCAGATATTAATCCAGAAGGTTCCACAGTTATGGTCCTTGCCCTGTGGAAATGGACAACAGAACCTTTAATAAGGCCTTCAACTAGAATGTCCTCAACTCGGCAGATCTAGAAAGGAAGATACACAAGAACTTTCAACTAAAGATATATAAGCATAACCAAATTCACCACACTTCAGGATAGTTTACAAGTACCTGAAGTGTGAATGACAATGATGAATTCACATTGCAATCTTCAGGAGGATGAAGTAATTCAAAGGGGCAAGTTTCATTGTCACAATAAAGCTTGGGAGTCCTGTCAAATCATACGAGTACATAAATTTAGCAGAACTAAAAATCAGTGTACAGAATGAGATGAGAAATTAACAAATATATTTAACAATATCCAAACATACGCATCATCAGTTGTTGCATTCTCCAATGGACCACGCAAGACAGACCCAGGCCCAACCTACCGAAAATGCCAAAAGCAAACTCAGGTTCGGGAGTTAAGACTAAATCTTGCTTAACCAAAGTGTAAACACATGCACTATTATCACATTAGCTACTGCCACAAAGCAAGTTAACAATATGGCTCTACTTAAAAAACAAGAGAAAATTGATAACATCCAAAACCCAAGGGCAAATAGAGTCCATAGTACCAAGAACATCTCAGATTGCAACAGAACCACACACACACACCAAAAAAAGAAAGGTACCCAAAGGGGGAAGACAGTATATTTGATCTAAAAGGTAAAGAATAAGCACCACATGAAGATTATGATCCTGATAAGATGAAAATGTAGAGAGGAACAAAAGTTTGCAATCTATAAGAGAATTTTTCTCTTAACAGTTTCTAAATATTTCAGCATAAACAAAAATGATGCAGTTTCTTCATTTAAGTTTAAAAAATTTATTTAGGAAGATTATTATCATTATCTAAATATAAATATTTTGGCATAAACAGAAAGACACTTTTTCTTCAAAATAAATTTTAGAAATATATATAGGTAGTAAAGAGATTATTATCATTAAGAACTATATATGCAAAGATTTGGGTATAAGAATACTACTACCACTACAACAAAGCTTTATTCCACTATGTGAGGTCGGCTACATGGATCATATAGCATTGGATATAAGAATGGAGCCAAATAACAGTTTTCAGATGTATCCATTGAATTATGGACCTATATATATCATAGATTGAATACAAGGATTCTATTCGGAGAATTGAAGAACTTCACTGCAACTACAATCTTTTACTAAACTATTATCCAGGAAGAACAATTTGCATTCGATGATTACAATAAAATAACAAATGTAAGATATTCATATTTCACTGGTATAGACATAAAATGTTGTTGTGTGGAAAAAATAATGAAATAATATTAAAATATTTCTGGAAAAGGAAATATTCCAGTTCATCATATTAGATGAATCAATTGGCAAAAACAGAAAATGATCAGTATAAAAATAAAATCTCACATGAATACTGTAAAATAGGGATAAAACCAAGCGCTGAGCTTCAATCCAATCCCCTGGCCCTGACAAATTTAATAGACCTTGTCCATGAACTCCAAGGTTTGCATTAGAATGTATAACAGAAGACTCCTGTCAATAAAACCAGATGAGTTAAATGATAGACCACATGCAATAACATTTTAGAGTCAGAGTTGTTAAATACCCTGAGAACAATCAAATTACTAGCTTCAAGCAAAGAAGTTGCCACAGCAGTTCCCTCCCCGGCATCTATGAGCAACTTTGAGTTCCACATCAAGAACATTTTTACTGACATACGTAGAGCCCCATATACCTTTGCCACACAAAATAAGTGAATATAAGGCATAAATTAATGTCAGCCCATTTCGGATATGCTCATTTATATCTAGTCATTCTGGATAAAATAGGTGACGAAGATAAAGAAGTGTATGAGTCAACATTCAGTTCACACTTCGAAGATACAACAGCTAGTGGATTGAGAATGACTGAAGATTCAACAAACAAGATCTAGTAAACAAATTCTGACAGATATTCCAACTACCTTCAACTCAGAATCACTCATCAACAGTTCTTCAGCCAGTAACTCAAACTCTGAAGAAGCATAATGTCGCAGCCCAAAGCTCAACACCCCACCCTGCAAGATACTTATCTGTCCTTGCACCTACATAATGAATGTGAAACACAGTTGAACTAATTTCCTTACATGGCAGATATTTTTTTCTCCAAACCAGATGAAAAACAGACAGGTATCACAATATATCTTCCTTTTTTGCATGGGAGTAAAGAATTAACATGCCAGAACAGAATTGCAAAGAGAGATGAAGACAAGAACTCCTCTAAAAAACCTTGAAAGAGGACAAAAAACAAACATGGAAGCAGATATCACAGTAACAAAGCCTTGAAATCCTCAACATGGATTTAAAGACATCCTGATAAAAAGGCTATGAACTTTCAAACCATATCACACTAACAGCTGAATTTATCCCATATAAGGTGGTCACTTAGAAACCTCCAACCTCCTTAGAAGTAGGAGAGCTTTGCTCTATAGCAAAGTACATCATATTGTAGCATAGATTGTATATGAACATAAAACTTCTCCCAAAGCCATTGGATGAAACCTCATGACCCAACGAGTTAGGTTATGACCAACTAAAGAAGCAAGGCCTAAAAGAAGAGCAGAAGGTTCTCACTTTCTCTCTTTTAGAGACAAGAATTCACCAGAAAAAGATAAGGGAATACAGAGACAGAATAAAAACGAAAAAAACAATAAATAAAAAAGCCATCCACTAAGAAGAAACAAACCAATAATATTAACAGAATACTAAAGTGACGGTCATATGAGCTTTCATATTTCTGATCTCTATGCAAACCTAACAACCTCCCCCCTTTCCCCCCACAACCCTTCTCCTTGCATCGTAAAAATACACTGGCAAAACGGCAAGAACATTAGATCATGAATACCAACAAAGCTCTTGAAAAAATACTCAATCTCTTATATATCAAGAATAAGAGAAAACACAAATATATGGTTTTAAGATTAAGAGAGGCATAGACAGCTTGCAGTGTAAAGCAATATACATCAATCAAATGATCACAGGGATATAAAAACACACACTCCAGAGAGAAATGGGTGTTGAGCTGAATTTGACAAACCTGTACACGACTCCAGAGCAAAGGAACCGTGGCCCTAGCCTTATTTCTAACATAAACATTGGTCCAAAGAGGTTGATTAGGAAAGTCCAAGAGAAGTGTCTCCGTATCAGTTGTCATGTTAAAGTTATCAACAATGAGGCTTCGAGGAACTGCATCATAAAGAGTTCCAGCAGCACCTGCATTTTCAGCACAGCCCACGCTACTACCACCTGAAATAGCAAAATCAATTGGCAGTTAAGAGAAAGCAATCAATTTTCATGCAACAAGTTAAAGATCTCTTGCCCAACCTTCCAGGGTTGTCCATAAAAATAGGATACTGGTTAAAGAAAACTCCAGAGTAGAATGAGAGTAATTCCCAAATCCTAGGTGTTTATAACTAAAGTGCAAGTTAATTCTAGAGTGCAACTAAAATTTCACTGGCAAAGTAGGAGAGAACTCCCTCCTCATCTGCCAGGTGCAAAAAAAAAAAACAGGAAAAAAGGGTCATGTCACACTATATATTAAGAGCATAGCATAAAATGAGTACTTAATCTGCAGAGAAGCTCTTCTGCCAGGTATATTCATAAAGAACTAAACATAATGAAATCCTCACCATGTACATAAATTTTGGGCTCATCGTGCCTGCTGAAAACATCAACTGAAACTCTGCCACCACCACCACCAGCATAACCATCACCACCACAAGCACTGATCATCCCACCACCAGTCCTGCTCTTTAAAACAATTAAAGAGATCAATGAAAAAGCATACAAGCAATTTTCATGAATAGTAATTACATTTCAGCTGCAATTAAAACCAGAACAAATGTACAAACATTCCACTAGTTGCAATACATGTCTTTGACTCAACGCATATTAATATGGGGAAAAAGACCATGGAATCCGATAAGCAAGAGACGGTGTGTTCCAGGCTCAGCATGCTATTTTGTGTGTAGATATTGTCATAAACAGATTAGAAGGCAAAAATAAACTTCAAATCTAGGGATAATTTGCGTCTTAACTTCACAAAATGACAAACGATTCTTTGTTCTTTAAATGCGTGTCAATTTACGTAGCCATACTTAAAAATGAAATCAAAATACAGATTCTTTGCTCTTTGTTATTTGTTTTATAATATACATATATCTTAAAAAATGAAAACAAAAGTGAAAACAGCAATAATGAAGATTCCAAGATGAATATCAAAATCGTCCAACAAGAGAACCACGAGATATATGACAACTGAAATAGCTCAAAATCAACAAGAATATTCTTATGTCAATCAAGAAACACACACAAACACAGACGCAAAATAAACGAATAAATTATTTACATTCTGTAAGCCTTGATGTAGATGCTGCCACCAGAGCCACCTCCACCTTTGTTACCTCCATTTGCACCATCAGCTAAAACCCTAGCATTCATCTCAAGAACCTGATGAACCATCAATTTCACAATCCCACCACCTAACCCACCATAGTCTACCTTGAGGCTCGTAGACCCACCTTTGCTCCCAAAGCTTTCAGGGTTCTGAAGCGTATCCCAAGCATACGCATCCCCTCCCCAAACATCCTCTGGCAGCTTCGACGTGTCCGTCAAGCAGCTCGCGCCCCTCCCACCGTGCCCCCCGC
>NC_029791.2:124127109-124144411 GCF_000816755.2 Arachis ipaensis | reverse complement strand
CGCTAGTCTGCGGTGGCGGGTTCCCCGCCATCCCCGTCGTATCCACCACCGAACCGTTACCAAATTCGGCGTTCTCCGATTCGAGCTCGAAGGCTCCAGTCACAATCGAGGAGTTGGCGCCTAAGGTAAAGTTCCCGGTGACATTGACGGTTATAAAGCACCCATAAATCTCACAATGGAACCTCACACCGGGGAGGATGTTGAAATTTCCCTTCCCTGCTATGTACACGTCGCGGGTGAGGTTCAAGTCGTTCGTTATCTGGCACGTCGTGTCTAGCGAACCTACCCCGCCGAGATCGTCCTCGCAAGAAACCGACGGCGGGCGCGGTGGTGGAGGTGGAGGAGACGGCGGCGAGTAGTCATGGTGGAACAACCTGCTCCAATCTAGATCAGTCACCTGCTCTATGTCGTTATTATCGATCGTCGGGGCTGTCCATTGCTCTCCATCGCCGAAAACGGCGGCACCGGCGAAGGCGAGGACGAGTATGGCAAGAGTACGGAGTCGCCGGAAACGAAATTGAGCCATTCGCTGACGACAGAAGTCATTACATTGAGGGAATGAGCTGAGATTTTTTCGCGCGATTTCGGTTATTGTCGAAAATCTTGGGATTCAGGAACCAATGCAATGACCTTTCGTTTTCACCATGAAGGTAAATGGTACAAAATGAGGGGAAGAAAATCGAAAACCCTAGTTTTCTGCGAGCGCGCCAAATCTGAATCTCAGTGAAAACCCTAGAAATCTCTCACTGAAGAGACGCACGGGGAGAGAAAGATCGCAATGGGAATTTGTTTACTCAGAGAAAGAACCACGATGGTGCAGAGGAGCTTTATTTATTTTATTAATGAATTATTAATTTGATTAAATAATTATTTCTCGTGAGAAAGAAGAAAGTTGAAGCGAATATTTCCGTGTCTTACCGAATCTCACGCTGCTGCCAGAGAGCGTCAGGGGCACAGCTCAAGTTAATAGAAAATAATTAACGGACGAAACCACGTGTAACGGGAAAGTGAATAACGACAGAAAGGGTAGGTTACTGTCTGCGTGAAACCACGCGCTGGCCCTTTGCACGTAACCGAGATGCGAGGGAGCGTGTTGGCGAGCAGCCTCCGCCGTCAGATTCAGGTGGCGAATCAGATTGGCGAGGCGATGACCATTATGACCTTGGAAAGTGACTTGGTTATATAAATTATGGATATAGATATAGATTCAACTAAGGAAACAGGCACACGGCATNCAATAATAAATATTTCAAGTCAGGTCTACAATTAAGACTTAAGAGAGCGACCGGGGGAGGGGGCAAAAAGTCATTATGATAAATGAGTAAAATGACCTCCTTTACTTTAATTTGATTCACTTTATGAGTGTTTTAGTTTCTAGGTTAGGGTATAATTTGGGAGTTTAGTGTGCGTGTGATATTCAAAGAAGGATTTAATGAGAAAATTGAAAGAAAGAATCAGTAATGGACTGATGGTTGTTGAAACTTGAAAGTGCCAAGCGTTAATATTTGCCAAATGCCTCGGCTTGTGTCTGGGAGCGTTAAACCACGTCACTCCTTCTATTATTGTTTTTTTTTTTTTCTAAATTAGAAATGAGATTCTAACTCAAAATTTTTAGATAAAAATAAAAAGATTGTTGTGATAAAATCAAAATGGTCAAGATAGATTGCCAGACGGCTGATTTTGTTCTCAATACTTAATTTCTTAAGGCAAACTAAATTAATGAAGTTAAAAAATGTAAAACTTTTTTGCCTATAAATAGAGAAGCAACTGAGGAACACGATACACAACAATAAACAAATCAATTCTCTCTCTTTTTTTACGTTGCAATTTTACTGAATACTTCTCTCTCTTTTTATATATATATATATATATTACAACTTATAATATTAGTAAATACATATATGAATTATTGTTATTGAGCTAATTATATTAATATTAGAGTCTTCTATTTACACATTTTTATTTTATATCTAGTATATCTTTATTTATTTTATAACACGTTATCAGCACGAGACTCTAATCAAATTTTAGAAAGACTCAGGTAACAAATTTTCGTTATGTCGAAACTCTCTCATCTTGAATTTAATGCTCTTGATATATTTGGAAACAACTATTTATCATGGAAACTAGATGCTGAAATCCATCTTGATTCAATGGATCTTGGAGATACCGTTAAGGCTAAAAATAATATATCCCAGAAGGATAAAGTCAAAGCCATGATCTTTCTTCATCGTCATATTGACGAAGGATTGAAAAAATGAATATCTCACATTAAAAGATCCTGCAAATCTGTGGAAAGACCTTGAACAAAGGTACAATCATAAAAAAACGGTGATACTTCCTCAAATCCGATATGAATGGACGCACTTGCGTCTACAGGATTTTAAATCCATAAATGAATATAATTCAGCAATGTTTCGAATCACCTCACGAATAAAATTATGTGGAGAAAAGATATCTGATAATCATATGTTAGAGAAAATTTTCTCGACCTTCCATGCCTCGAATGTGCTCCTGCAGCAGCAGTATCAAGAAAAAGGATTTAAAATTTTGAGTTAATTTCTTACTTTCTTGTTGCTGAACGCAATAATAAATTACTTTTAAGAAATCATGAAGCATGTCCATCTGGCGCCGCCCCATTTCCTGAAGTAAATGCGGCAAATCATTACCCCAGAAGAGGTAAATGGTAAGGTTTTAGTATCAAGAAAAATTATGGAAGGAAAAAGAATTATGTTCATAAGAAAGGATCTCACCAGAAGTGGGATCAAGAAAGAAACAATGGGTAAAATAAATCAACTGAGGATAAATGTTTCCGTTGTGGTGGAAAGGACCATTGGTATAGATTATGAAGAAATGTATTCCCCTGTAGTGGATGCAATAACATTGCGTTATTTGGTCAATTTATCTGCATATCATAAACTACATATGCATTTAATGGATGTGGTAACAACCTACTTATACGGCTCATTAGATCGTGATATCTATATGAAAGTCCTTGAAGGATTAAAGATATTTAAACCATCCAATGAATATTCACAGGGATTATACTCAGTTAAATTGTAAAGATCTTTATATGGTCTAAAGCAATCTGGACGAATGTGGTATAATCGTTTTACTGAGTATCTGGCCAAAAATGGATTCAAAAAATGATGATATCTGCCCATGTGTTTTCATAAAGAAATATGCATTTGGATTCATTGTAATTGCTGTGTACGTTGATGATTTAAATATCATTGAAACTCCTGAAGAGATTCCAATAATTATAAAAACTCCAAAAGAAGAGTTTGATATGAAACATCTTGGAAAGACTAAATTTTGTCTCAACCTGTAGATCGAGCATACAAAAAATGGAATCTTTATTCATCAAACAACATACACAGAAAATATTTTGAAGAGATTTTATATGAATAAGTTACATCCATTAAGTACCCCAATGATCATAAGATCTTTGGATGTGGAAAAAGATCAATTCCGTCCTAAGCAAGAAAATGAAGATATCCTTGGTCCTGAAATACAATATCTTAGTGCCATTGGAGCACTAATATATCTTGCTAATAATACAAGACCCGATATATCATTTGCAGTGAATTTACTAGCAAGGTATAGTTCTTCTCCAATCAGAAGACATTGGAATGGAATCAAATAAATCTTTTGATATCTTCATGGAACGGTTGATATGTGATTGTTTTATCCATATGGATCCAAGTCATAATTAGTTGGCTATGCAAATGCTGGATACTTGTCTGATCCACATAAAGGGAGATCTCAAACATGATACCTATTCACATATGGTGGTACAGCTATATCATGGAGGTCCACGAAACAGACAATTGCAGCAACATCCTCTAATCATGCTGAAATACTAGCGATTCATGAAGCAAGTCGCGAATGTTTTTGGCTCAGGAGTTTGGTCCAATATATTCTGTCATCATATGGACTGATTGATCATAAGATAGCTCCAACTGTCCTGTTTGAAACTAATACAGCATGCATTACTCAGCTTAAAGGTGGATACATTAAAGGTAATAGAACAAAGCATATTTCTCCCAAATTCTTCTTCACTCATGATCTTCCAAATCAAGGGACAATTGATGTCCAACAGATCCACTCAAGTGGCAATCTGGAAAATTTATTTAAAAAGTCACTCATAAATTCCTTCTTTGAAAGATTGGTACATCAGATTGGGATGCGCCGATTTCGAGATATTAAATAATGTCGACAAGAGGGGAGACTGTACTCTTTTTTCCTTGGTCAGGTTTTTTTCCATTGGGTTTTTCTTGACAAGATTTTTGATGAGGCAGTTCCCATCAAAAGATATTGTACTCTTTTTCCTTCACTAAAGTTTTTTTTCCATTGGATTTTTCTTTAGTAAGGTTTTAACGAGACATAATCCTGAATGAGCATCTAAAGGGGAGTGTTGTGATAAGATCAAAATGGTCAAGATGGATGCCCATTAATATGGACGGCTAATTTTTTCTCAATACTTAACTTCTCTAGGCAAACCAAATTAATGAAGTTGAAAAATGTAAAACTTCCTTACCTATAAATAGAGAAGCAACTGAGTAACACGATACACAACAATAAACAAATTAATTCTTTCTCTTTCTTTACGTTGTAAAAAACCCACAACTTATAACACATAATTAAGGTCATTTTTAAAAAATTCATCACTTATAATCCAATATACAAAAATAAAAATTCGTTGATTGTTTTTACTTACTAGCAATGGCTAATTATTAATAAGGGGGAAGAGCTCTTAACTACTAACAATATTCTTGTTCTTGTGAAGGTGAAGGTTGGCCGCTGTATAATTTGTCTATCAATGAGTAACTACAAATTTTTTTCGTCAGAATGAGTTATATTTTGGCAATGAGAGAACAAAGGATGGGTACCTGCAAAAGACACTCCGACGCTTAAATTAGTAAGTGAATAATAAGCTTTACAAATTGCAATATATCAAAATGATTTTTTTATCTTCCTTTTATATTTGAAATGAGATGTATTCTGTTACTCACTTGAATGAGGAATAATAATGTTTTAGAACATTATTATACGTTTTGATATTTTCATAACCGAGTTATAACGTTTTAACCGAGTTATAACGGTCATATCATAACCCCCAACATTGGCCTGGTGATATTTTGATAAACCAGATTGAGCTTTTTAAGTTATAACTCGGCGATATGAGTTATAAGTATGGAGTCCCCAAATCAATTTACTTTATTAAAATAAAATAATTTAAAAACGAGAGATGATTGAAGTTAACGTGTATGAGAAAGTGTAGTAGTCTTTTCATTGATTGTACTGTTTGCATTTTCCAATGCAATCTAATTTGTTGATGTAGAAGGGAAGTAACGGTCAAGAATTTTTTATGGAACTGAATAGTTTCATTAAATATGGTATTTTGAGTTGTTATTGGAATCCTGAAGGGATTCATAAAGACAATTTTACTTTCTTTGAAGTAGTTTGTAAAGTCATAAAATCATGAGTAAAAGAGGTTAGTTTGCTTTATTTATTTCTCTGTTCTATCGTGTCTTCTTTTTCTCCATTTTTCTTTCGAAAAAATTATGGTGAGAAAAAGAAAAATGAGAAACTAAAAGATGATGATGATGGATCTTACAAATGGGTTAGCGAGGATATTAAAATTCGAGGTTCTCTTTTTGTGGATACGGATAGTGTGGGTGAGATTGACGTTTCAAAAATAGTTAGGAGAGATTATGGAGTGAGGGTTGAGTTCCTGCCACGCGCCAGGGCTAATAGTGTTTTTCATAGAAAATTAGATTTTGAGTATTTTTACATGCATAGCCATGTTCTTAAAGAGTTTCGCATAAAATTGTTATTTACTGTTCTTGAATGTGATGTGTTGAAACAATTAAACTGTACGTCTTCTCAACTTCACCCAAATGGTTGGGCTTTTTTTAGATGTTTTGAAATTTTGATGGAGTTTTTGGAAATAAAGCCCTCTATTGAGTTGTTCTTTTTTGTTTCAAGCTAAAAGGGTTTGGAATGGAGTTTGGGTTAATCTGAATAGTGCTCTAGATTTTGCTGTTTTCAAACTCTATAAGTTATCCTTTAAATATTTCAAGGAAATGTTTTTGAAAGTAAAGTCGGTCGACGAAGATTTTTCCTTCTATTTGGACGAGCACTTAGGTGAGAAGTTCTCTCTGTTTTGGTGTTCACAGTCACAACATATTTTGGGTCCAGAAGAGATAACTCCTTGGAATGAGTGTATAATAGGGTATTTGGTTGAGGTTGTTGATAGAGAAAACTTAATATCTATCTTTGATTTGCTTCCATGGGAGGAAGATAGAACGTCAGTGGTAAACTATCTCGGTGAGAGTTGATAAATTGTTTTTGAAGATGTGATAGTTGGCTATATTTTTGAAATTATTTAATTGTTTTATAGGTGAAAAGTATATAGGTGTATCTGCGGCGAGATTGAAAGCTCGTCTGAAGACGAGAAATTTTGAGAAAGAGGGGTCATCTTCAAATCCTGAAAAAAATTGATGGAGAGGGAGAGGTAAATCAACCGGCCACAAGAAGAAAAGCTTCATTTTCAAGAAAAGGAAGGTCGATATTATCAACTTAGGTGACGATATTGCTGAGAAAGAGAGGAAGATTCTTTTGGAAGAGATAACTATGTTTGTGAGCAAGCAGGAGAAGCTGCATAGTTTTTTCGAGGATGGGGACGGTTCCTCAGTGTGGGATAAAAAGTTTCCATTTATGGTCGTGGCGGACAAGGTATTGCAGGCGTCTTCTGACGTTTTACTGATTGATGAGGTTGGAGATATTGCGGTTGACCAGTATCTACAAGTATTAGATTGTATTTGTTTGTAGATGTTTGATAGTAATGAGTTATATATTGTATAACTTTGATGATTGTGTAGGTTTTGGGATTCCGTTTGGCTAGTATTAGTCGGAGCCAGGAGAGGAGGCATAAGAAACTACTACAGAAGAATGTAGGAAGATCTTGATTTAAAAGAAATTGTAATTGATGATTTGAGAAAGAAGTTGGCTGCAAATGAAGAAGAGTTGAAATCAGAGAAGAATAATCATGACAAAGTTATAGAATTGTTGAAGAAAAAGGAAAGTGATCTTTCTAATATGAATAATCAAATTGGGAAGTGACTATGAAGTTGAAGAATATGGAGAAGAGTCGGGAGACTGAAATTCTCAATGCTTTTGCTAAAGACTTTGAGCGTGCTATTACCCAATCAAAGCTATTAACTTCGGATAGTGACCTTTCGGCGATGGACCCAGGTAAAGTTGTTCGAGATGGAGTGTTAGTGGATGATGATGAAGCGAGGATAATGATGACAATCTGACAGATTAATATTTATTTATAATTTGGTTTTAGTACTTTTGATCATCAATGATTTGATAAATTTGAACTTAACTTTTGCCAATCTATTTTGGCTATTTTAGATTGTAATAAGTAGTTTTTTGAACTTATTTTGTTTGGATAATATCTAATGAGTGTTTGATATGTCATGAACTTTTGATTTGTGGATTGATTACTAGGAAATGACTATTTTAGATGGCAGGGAGTTGGTATCATATTATACCGAACTTTTAGTCCCTATTTATCATAGGTTTGATGTAAGTGCACTTAGATTTGACAAGAATATCTTGTTCGTTGAACTTTGTTTGATAATTGAGTATGATCGAGTTTGATTGCGCATGTTTAATCATTGCAATTTTGAATTTGAAGAGTTATCATTAGTGGATAAATCTTTTGGTATTTATTCAGTATGTGATTGAATGGTTTAGTTGACTGCAAATAGTCATAGGTCAGATTGATAGAGATCGGATGAAAGAAGATAATTGATATAGATCGGCCTTTCTTGAGCCATAATGGATTATCATATAACTTTTGTTTACAAAGGTTCAGGTAGGCTTGCCTCATTAAAACCTCTCCAAGCAAAACCCTCTTTGGGAAAAATCTTATGAGTAGAAAAAAGAGTGCAAACTTGTCCCTGTCTTTTAACTGTAGTATTGCTTTAAAGATGAAATATTCCAACTGTTAGGTAAAATTGTACCATCTAAAGATTGGAGTTTATATGCTCCATTTCCTAGGACATAGGCAATTTGCAATGGGCCATCCCATTTGGCTGCAAGTTTTCCATGAGATGGAGGTCGTCTGGCTTGCTCAGTTTTCCTGAGTACCAGGTCGCCGACTTGAAATGAGCGAAGATTGACCTTGAGGTTATATCGCCGAGCTATGTTGAGCTGCATTGTTCGATGACGAAGAGTGGCTATATCTCAGATCTCTTCAATTGAATCTAACTCAAGCCTCCGAACATCATTGTGATTGATTGCTTGCGTTCTTAGCAAGAATTCAGAGATCTCTAGAAGAATCATAGTATCAGATCCATAGACTAAACAGAACAAGGTTTCCTTAGTAGTAGAATGTGTAGTGGTGTTGTATCCCCAAAGGATCTCAGGAATCAGCTCAACCCAAAGTCCTTTTGCATCATCCAATTTATTTCAGAAAGCATGTAAGACGACTTTATTTGTGGCTTCAGCTAATCTGTTACTCTGCGGATGCTCCACTGAAGAGAAGTGTTGCTGGATTTTTAACTTCTGTAAAAACAATGTGAAATTATGATCGATAAACAAGCGATTATTGTCAGTGATAATATGTTGAGGTATACCAAATTTTCATATAATGTGTTTCTAACAAAGGAAATCATTTGTTGTGATGTGATTTTAGCTAATAGTTGTGCTTCAATCCATTTTAAAAAATAGTCAATAGCTACAACTAAAAAGTTTATCTGACCTGGTCCAATGGGGAATGGACCAAGAATATCAATTCCCCATTGATAGAAGGCCCAACTTACTTCAAAGTTATGTAATAATTTGGCTGGTACATGTATTATTGGAGCATGTTTTTAACAGTTTGTGCAGTCTTTCACCTTTTGATAATACTCTCTCTGTAAGCTTGGCCAAAAGAAGCTGGCACGGAGAATTTTTTAGGATAGACTTCGTGCCCCTACATGTGTACCACATATTCTTTCATGGGCCTCGGCTAGGGCGAGATCAGCCTCTGACCTGTTTAGACATTTTAATAAGGGATGAGTATATCCTTGCCTATATAAGTTATCATTTAACAATGTAAATAATGAAACTTGTCTCCTGAACTTCTTCAAATTATTAATTTCAGGCGAAATGTTTCCAGTTTTCAGATACTGGATATCAGGCCATCGTCACTCATTGTCTTTATGAATGTTGCAAATATCAATGAAATGGATGTTTGGTGTAATCAGAGTGGATTGCAAGAGAGTGGCAGTGTGTGATTGTGTATTGACAAGTTTTGACAGAATGTCAGCTCGGTGATTTTGTTCCCTTGGAATATGATAAATTTCAAATTTTAAAAAATAATATATGAGTGATTTGACAACATCTAAGTATTTTGTTAAGAGAGGATCTTTGACTTGAAAAGATTGATTTACCTGTTGTACTACTAATAAAGAGTCACGGTGTCTCTTTATTTCAAAAATATTTAACTCAATGGCTAACTTTAAGCCTGCAATTAGTACTTCATATTCGGCCTGATTGCTGTTGGCCTTGAAGGAGAAATGTAAAGAGTGTTCCAAAACAATTCCACTATCATCTTTAAGAAGAATTTCAGCTCCTGACCATTGGGAGTTAGAGGTGCCGTCAACGTATAGTGTCCATTCTGCTGGCATATCATCGAAATTGGGAGCAGTAAACTCGGCAAGGTATTGTGATTTGATGGATCCTCGGACTCGATATCTGATATCAAATTCGGATAGTTTGATGGACCATTTTATTAATCGCACAGCTAATTCTAGTTTTGTCAGTACTTGTCGTAGCGGTTGCTCAGTTCTAACATTAATGATATGACTCTGGAAATAAGGTCGGAGACGCCTAGCTGAGAATACTAAGGTAAGGGCGAGCTTTTCTATCTTTGGATAGCGAAGCTCAGTATTTTGCAAAGATTTGCTAATGAAGTAAATAGGCTTTTGCATATTTTCCCTTTCTATAACAAGAATAGAACTAATTGCCCAGTTAGTAATGGATAGATAAAGATAAAGTTCTTTTCCAATTTCATATTTTTGCAAAATGGTAGGTTTTGAAAGAATAGTTTTTTGATTTGAAAATCAGTTTCATATTTATCATCCCATTTGAAGTTATTTTTCTTTTTGAGTGATTGAAAAAAGCAAAAAGAGTTGGAAGCCAAATAAGGTAAAAATCTTGATAAAGCAGCAAGTCTCCCTATTGATCATTGGACCTCTTTTACTGTTTGAGGACTTTGCATTTCCATAACAGCTCGGCATTTTTTAGGATTTGCCTTTATACCTCGGCTCATAAGCAAAAAGTCGAGAAATTTACCTTCTTGAACACTAAAGACACATTTCTCAGGATTTAATCTCATGTTGTATTTTTTTACTTGTGTGAAAATCTCCATAAGGTCGTCTACGTGAGACTTGCCGATTTTGATTTTTGCGACCATGTCATCAACATAGACTTCCATCTTCCGACCAATTTGCTTGGCAAACATTTTATCATAAGTCGTTGGTAAGTAGCCCCTGTATTTTTAAGGCTAAAAGGCATAACTTTTTAGCAAAAATTACCATATTCAGCTATGAAAGTAGTTTTATCTTGGTCCGATTGATGCATTAGGATCTGGTTATAACCAGAATATGTATCCATAAAACTTAAAGTGCCAAAGCTAGATGAATTATCAACTAAAGCATCAATAAATGGTAAAGGGTATGCATCTTTAGGACATGCTTTATTTAAATCAGTGAAGTCAACGCACATGCGGCATTTAGCATTATGTTTCTTTATCATGACAACATTAGCTAACCATGTTGTGAACCTTATTTCTCAAATGAAATTGGCATCAATGAGCTTTTTTATCTCCTCCAAGGATGCTTGTTTCTTTTCCAAGCCGAGGTTGTACTTTTTCTGTGCTATAGGTTTGATTGATGAGTTAATTGCTAACTTATGAGATATTACAGAAAGATCGATGCCGGGCATGTCGACGGAAGTCCAAGTGAAGAGGTCGGCATTTTGTTGAAGAAATCGGTTGAGCTTCTCTTTCTCGTCTTCCTACATAGCTGAACCTACAAAAGTGAACTTGTTTGGATCGTTAGTTAAAGGCATTTTTCGTAACTCCTCCATTAGGGTGGGACGATTTTGAAACTCAGCTCGTGGGTCTAACTCGGCTAAGGATGGAAGCTCGAGTGAGTTGTAGACGACATCAATTTGTGCACCTATAATTCGGTTAGATATAGGCATTTTGAGACTAAAAACGTGAGATAGAATCTGTAGGCAAAGAGAAAAACTAATCAAGTGCAGAATATTTTAATATGCTTTTTTGGATCTCCCATGCCGTCATAAGGAGTTAGTGTCATCGGTAACGTAAAGTTCCTGGGCAATTTAAAATCCATGACCTCGGCGAATGGTCCAACTGCGTTGTCCGATTCATTGCCTTCATTGTTTTGTTAATCTTCCTCTGGTTGTTGAGTTTCAGAGCATCGTTGGATCAGAGTTTTCTTCCTCGTCATCTTATCATTCATTGTGATTATCATTATGAGCAATCCGAGCATTGGTTAGCTCTGAGCATTGGTTAGCTCGGCTATCTGATTTGCCATTCTTTGGTTTTCTTCTGCCATGTGCTTATTAGCCTGTTGTAACTCTGTTACCATCTGAAGAAGCTCGAAAGGTGTGGGAGGAGGTTAGTCAGCCATAGGCAGATCTGAAAATTTTAGGACCTAAAGGAAAAAAGGACTTTTGTTTCTGGTCCCCATGGTGGGCACCAATTATTCTTGTGGAGGTTGGCTGCTGTATAGCTTGTCCGCCGATGAGTAACTATATGCTTTTCGTCAAGATGATTTATACTTCGGTAATGAGAGAACAGAGGGGTGAGTTATACTTCGTTAGCTATAACATTTTCCAATTATACCTATAAATCAAAATCCGAATACAGTAAATAAAGTGTGACCTAATTTTTTTTTTAAATAAGATAGGATTGCAGTCATTGGGAAAATGAGTACAAAGAAGTCCTTACAGGACACGCACAAGGAATAGAAAGGGTCATCCCAAAAATCAGATAATAAAACAAACATTAAGAGAAAAAAGAAAACTTTAGTGCTACTGTATTAGCTTGGTTTTGAAACGATATTCTTCATTGAGTTCCACTTCTTCTTTCCATACTTCTTGATGTGCCATTTTTCTTTCTTCAAAAATTCATTTGTTTCTTGCTGCCCATATTCTCCATAGCAGAGTTGCTACTAAACTACTCCTCATCCGAGTATTAGATCTTCTGTTCGCCCCCTTATAACCTCCATCCACCATGTGCGAAAAGCCTCATTATCTTCCTCCCCAATTCCTCCATGCATGTCAGCAAGCTACCAAATAACCTTCGAGTGTGGGTAAGAGACGAAGCAGTGCATAATTAACTTTGGAGCTTGGTTGCAGCGAGGACATATTTCAGAGATTGTAGCTATTCTTCTGTGCAGTTTCAATCGGACAGAGCCCTCCATGGAGTGTTTTTCACATATGAACTTTCACCTTTTCTGGCGTCTCTAAGTCCCATACAGAATTCCATAGATCTTTGTTCTTAAATCTATCAGCAAGAAATTCAATTGGAGGATGGTATAACTGGAAAGCAATTCCATAACCTCCCTTTCTTTCCTTGCTCCATATCAATTTATCACCGTCTTCATATATGACTCTGTGAATTGACTGTGCAATTTCTAATGGGAAACAATTATTAATTAATTGAGAATTCCATTCTCATGAGTTTATCATCAATTGAGAAACCCAAATGAGGTTTGGCTGAATTTGAATGTGTAGTTTGCCTATTAAGGGCCCTTCGTTGTTAACCCAGTTTGCTTCCTAAATGTGTATTGAGCTCTGTCTCCCTACTTTCCAAATTGCTCATTGTTCAATGATTTTTCTCCCTTTCAGTAGACTTCTCCACACCTAAGAAGGATTATTCCCAACACCAGCTTTCAAGAAATCACAGTGTCTAAAATACTTGCTTTTAAAGACTCTTGCAACCAGTGAATAAGGTTTTGTAAGAAATCGCCACCCTTGCTTTCCCAACATCGCAAGATTGAAAGATTTGAGATCTTTAAAACACATACCTCCTTGACATTTTAGTCTACACAATGTGTCCCAACTGATCCACTATAATTTCCATTCATCATGTTTTTGACCCCACCAAAACTGCATTAATTGTCTTTGAATATCCTCTATGAGTTTTTCAGGCAGTTTAAAACATCCAAAGGTGTAGACTAGGATAGTAGCTCCAACAGCCTTTATCAGCACCTCCCGACCGCTTATTGATAGTCATGATCTTTTTCACTGTTGTAGTTTTTTTGTCACTTTCTCTTTTACATAACTAAATGTGGATGTTTTGGATCTTTGTACAGTTGTAGGCAGACCTAGATACTTGTCTTGTGCTCCCACATTTGGAACTTGTATCAAATTCGCCAGTCGTATCCTCTCTTGTTGCGGTGTGTTACGGCTAAAGAAAACTGCCGACTTGGCCAGGTTAATTTCTTGACCACTTAATCCTCCATATATCTGCAAAGTATTTAGTACATTCTGACAAGAAGTAGAATTTGCCTTTGTGAATATGATTGAGTCATCAGGAAAAAATAAGTGGCTTATAATAGGGCAATTACTGTTGATTTTTAAACCAACTAACTCATGATTCTATTCTCCTCTGTGGAGCAGATGGCTTAGCCCCTCTGTGCAAAGTATAAAAAGATAAGGAGAAAGAGGATCCCTTGGCGAAGACCTCTTGTAGGTTTAAACAAACCTTTAGATTGTCCATCCACAGTAACAGAATAGAAAACAGTCATCACACACTCTTTAAGCCAATTAATCCACCGGTTACAAAAACTCAGTTGTTCCATTACCTTCCACAAAAAACTCCATTCCACTTTGTCATAAGCTTTACTCATGTCTAGTTTAAGTGTCATATCCTAATCCCCATTTCTTTTATTCTTCAAAAAATGCATATATTCATGGAAAATTAGTACATTATCTGTAATAAGTCTGCCTTTAATGAAGGCACTTTGATTGTCACTAATCGCTTTATTCATAAGAAATTGCATACGATTCACCAATATCTTCAAAATAATTTTGTAAAGGACCAAACTTAGGCTAATCGATCGTACCTGGGTCATTGTCGTAGCATTTGGAATTTTTGAAATTAGATATATATGAGTATAATTGAAGGATTTGAGCATTCTTCCACCTGAGAAAAAACTTTGCACTGCTCTAACTGTCTATTCTCTAATAACACACCAGAAAAATTGAAAAAATTTTGCTGTAAATCCATCTTCTCCTGGAGCTGAAAATGGATTTATTGAGAATACTGCTTTCTTGATTTCAATTTCAATTACTGGTCTTATAAGCAACTGGTTATTTTGCCTTGTTACTTTTCTTCTCATAGTGGAAATAGCTGTTGTAGGATCATGTACACCTTACAAATTGAAAAGAGACTCAAAATAATGTTGAGCTACCTGTCTAATTCCTTCTGGGTCTGAATGCATTGCTCCATCTTCACCCTCCAGTTGCTGAATTCTATTATATCGGTTTCTGATATGCGCTTTTGAGTGGAAAAATGTTGTATTTTGATCTCCATAATTGAGCCATTGAACCCTTGCCTTTTCCCGCCAGAACCTTTCTTCTTTTAAGTATGCTTCTGCCAATTCCTCTTCTAAAACCAGAATCTGATGCTTGTCCGCCTGATTGCCTTTACCTTTCTCTTCATCAATTCACTATTTTAGATCATTAATTTGTTGCAGCGAGTTGCTGCCCTTAATCCGCTGCCACTCAACCAAGTGATGACAACATCTCTTGAGTTTGGTGAATAACTGAAACATTGGAGACCCTTGCACTGCTTCTTTCCATCATTCTCTAACTATCCATCCAACCTCTTCCTCCTTACACCATCTCTTCTGAAATCTAAATCATCTTTTGATCCTCCTCTACTCCTCCTCCGTAATCAACAGAATAGGCCTATGATCTGAACCTTGATAATTTAGGTGTACCACGGCAGATCTAGGGTAGGCCTCGCACCAATTTGGTGTAGCCAAACACCGATCAAGCCGCTCTCGGACAAGGTTGCCTCCATATTGCCTATTACTCCATATGAATCTACACCCTTCAAACCCCAAATCCACCATACCACCTGTGTTGATATAATTATTGAAACCTTCAATCGATGAGGTTGATTTTGATCTGCCCCCTTCCTTTTCATAATATGCCGTTATAGCATTAAAATCTCCGATTATCACATAATCACCTTCCAACATTGCTACTAGATTTATCAGCTCCTCATATTACTGATTTCATTGATTTTCATCACTATGAAGGTGAACTCCCACTATATGCCACTTCAAATTTCTTATTGAATCCTCCCACCTCCAATGAATGAAGTATTCTCCATTATTCATCACTGTAATATCAACAGTACTTTTCCAAGACAATGCCAAACCTCCTGCTATCCCTTATGGTTCTACACAATATACCTTTTCAAAGCCAAACTTCTTACAGTGCATAGTTACCATCGAGAAATTGTTTTTAGTTTCACACAAAAACAAAACCTCAGGGGAATGAGATCTTTGGATCTCTTGTATGTTGTGAACTATTAGGGGGTTCTCCAAACCCCGATAGTTCCACATTACTGTCTTCATTGTCCGTGGGGTGCCATTTTTGGGGTTGGCACCCACCCCGTATTCAGCATTCATTCTTCATCATTGCTCTGCTTCCTCGTTGTTACTCCTTTTCCTTCCTCCTCTTGCTTTCTTTTTTCTCCACTCAATCTGTTGCTACCTCCCTCTCCCATCTTTCTCGCCATATGTTTAATTTTAACAGTTTTGTGTTTCTAGTTTTCCACACCGGATGGTTTGCCAATGTGAAACCATGTTTGACAGCCTCTTCTATCTCTGGCCATTTATCCACTTGTTGTCCCTCTTTCTCTTCATAAAGCACGACTTCTTTACTGGTTATCTCCTTTTGAACACTAACTCTATCACATGTAACCCGCCTATCCCCATCCTCCGAGTTGCCTTTATCTTTCTCATTTTCCATCCCCCTTATTCGACCAGTTGATATATAATTATCTAACTCCTTTTCTCGACTACTCTCTTGCACGGACAGATTAGCAAATCCTTTGAGCAAACTCACTGGAGTTGGTTTGTGTGATTTTTCCCTCAGGCTTGTTTCAACTTTAGGCATATTGGGGTTACAGTTCTCCTTTTGCTCCAAGTTTTTCATTAGATCTGCTCTGCCTTTAGCCAATTTCCCCACCTTTCCTCCATAACATCTCTTGTCATCGAGTCCTCCAAAAAACGTCCACAGCTTCTAACCTCATGACCTAGGTGTCCGCAGTAGTTACAGAAGCACCCAATCTTTTCATATTTGATAGAGAGTTCAATGATCTTTTTGTTAGGACCAGCGATTCTCAATTATCTCCTTAGAGGCTTTGTGACATCCAATCTGATCTTCACTTTCAAAATATGATTCTCTTTGCTTTTCATCGAGAAAAAGTTCACATTAATCACTTCTCCCATATTACCTCCTATTTTTCTCTCAAGCTCCTTAGTTTTATAGTGTTCAGGAATCCCCCATAATTGCATCCATATCGAAACCAGATACAATTCATTATGTTCAGCATCAAAATCTTTAGACCACCTCTGTAGGTTGATTAAGTAGTTTTTAAACAACCAGGAAGCCCCTCTTTCAATTCTTATCAACTCAGTTTCTTTCTCAAAAAAAGAATTGGAAGACATTTCCTCCCAAATCTAACACCTTAAAGCCATCAGGTTGAGACCAAATTGATCTCAATGCTCCTTCCACTGTACCTTAGCTGAACGATCTGTCAGCAAGGATTCTGCCAACTAGACTTTTTGCACAGGTCTGCAAACTCTCTGCCACTACAGTTTTCATCAAAGAAAATAACTCCTTCCTCATCTTCTCTCCTAACCTCCTCTTCCCTCACATTCCTTTCTTCGCCTGGAGTATCCATTACTCTCTGATGGAGTACAATGCAACTTGAATTTTATTAGCCAATGTGAGATCAGCTGTGATAAGAGAATTCTGCCAAGCAAAAATTCTAGTAGAACAGTTTTAAAAATAGTTATTTGATTTGATGTGTTAGAGAGAATCTCGACTATAACATAATTATTTTAAAATAGATTGAAATTAGTTATTTGATTTGATGTGTTATATTTATTATTAATTTTAAAAAATGACATGATATATATTAATTGATGAAACAATGTCTAATATTAAATTATTCTTGGCTTGG
>NC_029791.2:124122615-124127029 GCF_000816755.2 Arachis ipaensis | reverse complement strand
ATTCTTGGCTTGGTTTTCTGTTTTCATGTATTATATTAGGTTTATTTATGTGTTTTTTTTTATATTAAAATTAAATGCGATAATTATGAATTAATTAGGTTTTGTTTATAATTTTTATACGTATATAAAAATTAATGTTATTTGAATTTGGATCCTCTAAATTTTAAATTTGTATTTTAGAGGATAAAGTATAGTCTTTTATCCTTGAATGGTAGGGGTAAGCACGGATAGTGGTACCCGATTACCCGTCCAAATCCGAACCGAACCAATTAAATTGGTTCTGAAACCAACGGGTGATCGGGTACAACCCGATAGTTTTTGTTAGTGATTGGTTCGGATATCAGTTTTGGGGGTGCGGAACCGAACCAATCCGCAAACCCGATTATATATTAATTAAATAAAAAAAATATGACTTTTCCATTAGACAATGATTATTTATTATTAATATGTTTGGATTTTAATGAGTTTAATTTTTAATGTATTTGGTGTTTAATATGTTTGGATTATTTCTATTGATGTTACATGTTTATTGTACTTGTTGAATTTTTAAGATAAAAATTTGGTTTTTTTTTTATGAATTTCAAAGTCATCGGGTACCCAATTATCCAAATCGAACTAATCCATTCTTAATCGGTTTGGTTTGGTTCGGGTACATGTACAAAAAAATGTTAATCCGAACCAATTACATTTTGATAAGTTCGGTTCTAATTTTACCATAAATCCGAACCAAACCGACCCGTACTCACCCCTATTGAATGGTTTCTCTCTCATATTTATTCTTGGTCCTGCCTATAAAATAAATAGTAAGAGATCACACTTTATTTTCTAAAGTGAAATTCAAACTTTAGAGAATCCAAATCTACGTTATTTTATATCAAGTTTAATAACCATTAATTTCATATACAGTTAAGATCGGATTTCTACCATTAATTTCATGATGATATAGCATGTTCTTGGTAATGTTTCTTGATTAATCTAACTTAATTAATTAGGAATATATAATTAATTCTAGCAATAAATTCTAAAAATTATTTAATTTAATATAAATTAAAGGGACATACTAATAATAATACAAATTATTTTTAATTATATTAGATGTGATATTTTAGTGTAATTATTAAAAAAAATTAAAATTATTTTTATTGTTCATCAATCTCATTATTTTCTCTTTTGATATAAAATTGATTTGTTACATATTTTATTTTTAATTAAATTTCTCATTTTTCATTAAGTTTTTTATTTTAATTCATTATGCATTTTCTTAAATTTATTGTCAAATTATTTTCATCTTATTGATTGCACGTTATCTTTTGTTATTGCAGGTTAATGTGTATTTCTTTAATTCGAATAAAGACACATGCATCATTTGAAGTTATACTATGAGAAAATTAAACTTCCATTTTGATGAGTTCTATTATTTTATTAGAGGCCAAAAGACATTTTGTCTGAGAAATATACATTTAGGCCTTAGTTTTATAGAAATATGATGAAATTAGGAATGAATGAGGTAGAAATAATTATATGACTCTTATGTGTTAGCCAAAGAGAGAGGTTGGGCAGAGGTCATGATACCTGTTAACCTCTCTGATAAATAAGGTAATATTATTCTAATAAATAAGTCATTGTCAAATTGTCTGCTTTATAATTATTTTATAATATTTTTAAATTAAATCCTAGCTGATAGTAAAATAAATAGTAATAGTTATATATTATAATGGTAAAATACACATATTAGTTTTTTAGAAAAATAGTTATATAATGGTATGCAAAGCATAATGGAAATTTTGTCCTGAAAAAAAAAATTATATATGTATTCTTTTAGAGGATAACTTTGATATGCAAAAGTTAAATTATTAATAGTTAAAAAAAAAAAGTTAAATTAACAACAAAATTTAATTTGATTGTCATAAAAATTAATGTATGGAATGCATATGTAGGTACACGTGAGAAAATTAAAATAGCTGACCAATGAGAATGAAGATTAAGTGTGTTATAAGTTATTAATTACTAATAATTTTGAACCAACTTGAGTCATTTTTTTATAATATTTTTAAATTAAATCCTAGCTGATAGTAAAATAAATAGTAATAGTTATATCATATAATGGTAAAATACACATATTAGTTTTTTAGAAAAATAGTTATATAATGGTATGCAAAGCATAATGGAAATTTTGTCCTGAAAAAAAAAATTATATATGTATTCTTTTAGAGGATAACTTTGATATGCAAAAGTTAAATTATTAATAGTTAAAAAAAAAAAGTTAAATTAACAACAAAATTTAATTTGATTGTCATAAAAATTAATGTATGGAATGCATATGTAGGTACACGTGAGAAAATTAAAATAGCTGACCAATGAGAATGAAGATTAAGTGTGTTATAAGTTATTAATTACTAATAATTTTGAACCAACTTGAGTCATTTGAGTGGTTGATTCACTCATTTGTTTAAATAAATGTTAGAGGTTGGAATTTTATTTTGTGTATGCAGTAATTTATTAGCCAACGACAAATCCTTAAATGGAGCTAAGATCTACATCAGATTAGTTCTTTGCCTGTCGGGCTAAAAAATACAATGGATAACCATAGTTCAAATTTGTCTCTAAAGTTCAACTTAATTTTAAAATTGTCTTTTGGATCAAAATACCATTCTTTAATAACCCTTATCCAATAACATTCTTTACCAAACAGCAAACTGGAGGAGCCACCTACGCGACTCTGACTCCGCTATCTGATCTGCTTGCGTCGACGCCATCTCCACCACATTCACTCATGGATGTGCTGGTGCAGGAGCAAAAACGGCAACAGCAGCGCACGCTATCTCCCTCACCGACATCGTCGTCACCTTCCCCTTCTCTTATATCTCTCGCAAGCAAGAGCTCTCTCTCTCTTCATTCCTCTATCTCTCATCTTGGTCTCTCTCTCCATCGCTCTCTTGTTCCACGATGAGCATAACGAAAAGAGTGATAAGGAGGCTGCAGTGTCAGGAGATGCCTTTTTTTCTTCTTGTTCTTCTCCCATGCTTTTCTCTTTTCGGCTTCTCTCTTTTTCTTTGTTCTTTTTCTTCTTTTTTTTTTGTAATTTTATAATTTTTTGTTATGAGTAATTTGGTCTAAAATTTTAAGATTTAGGTAAAAAGAATAACTTTAAAATTAAGTTAAATTTTAGGGACAAATAAATTTAAATACAAAAAAAAAATGAAAATGAATAAAATTTTCGATTTAAACCATAAGAACAAAAAAACGTACTTAATCCTATTTATTCAGTTATATTTTATTGATCATAAAAAAAATTATTTTTAAAAAGTTGTGTCTAAATAATTCTAAATTTGATGTCAATATGTATCAAACATAATTAAATAATAAAAGTTTATATACAGTGAATAAATATCAATACATTTATTTTACGAAATTTCTTATGCTAATAATGCATAAAATACAAAAGATTAAATAATAATTGAAGCAGCAAAAGAAAATGGCAACATGATTAGATAATTTTTAATTATAGGAGTAATAAAAGAACCACTTACTTCTTCTCGATCATTGTTATTATTTTATACTATTCAATTTTTTAGCCTCAATCTATTGCAACTAACTTTTAGTTTATCACTTGCATTTGATTCTAACAGGGACTCATTTTAATATGTCTACTCCTCTTTGTTAAATAATGGCGTAATTACTTCTGGTCTTACCTAAATTTTATATTTTTACTTTTTATTGATCATTATTATTATATTTTTTTTGGTGTACTTTAATTATTATTTATTTGTACGGTAGATTTATGTAACAACTATCACTTATAAAATTTGAACAAAAAATATATTATTTTTTTGGGTACAAAATTTATGGTTATTTTAGCCTTTTTTTTCTCTTTTAAAGCGAATATAAAGTGATTAAGAAAAATTAATTGCAATATTAAAAATTAATTATTTACATTGTCAAAATTGAATTATGTAATAGTAGCATTTCTGTTTCTTAAAGTTAATTATATTAAAAAGATGAGTTTATAAATTTGTAATACTTTAATAAAGGAAATCTATATAATTATGAATATGTATATGTACATAATTCTGTTAATGACTGAAATTATCCATTTATATTTATGCAACTTAAAATTTTGGAGAAGATTTACAATATATTATTAGATAGTGTTAGTCAAAAAACTTAATAATTTGGGATGATTTGATGTGGGTATTTGAACTGGATTTTTACTATTTGCGTCCTATTTAAAACAAAATTAGTAATTTTATCTATAGAAAGAATCAATTAGAGAATCAAATTGAGATATAATGGAAATCGAATCACGAGAATTGAAAAATTGAATAATAAGTAGGGTGGGACGAAAAATTTGATGATGTTTTTAAATTGATTTCCTCATATTTATCTTTTTAAAGGAATAATAATATAATAATAT
>NC_029791.2:124104478-124122576 GCF_000816755.2 Arachis ipaensis | reverse complement strand
ATAAGTTAAAAAGATTAATAAAAGTAAAATTAAAAAGTACTAATATAACATAAATTGAATAGACATTTTTTGTATATCGCACGAGTACACATACCAGTTTTTTTAACAATACTTAATTTGTCTATATTTTTAAATTATACGGGTTATTTCTTTCTACAATGAATATCTACTTTTATATAAATACATTTATTAACAAAGGGGATATAAAGCCAACGAGTTATAGCTCAAACAGTCTCTTCGTCCTCATCTAAAGGACTTGGGTTTAAATCTCACTCTTAACTTTAAGGAAAAAAAACACAAAGGGGATATAAAGTTTACATAAAAGATAAAATGTACACCAAGAATTTCTGATTGATTACCACCTCATGTTGTAGTTTAAGCTCAAGTACAAGAGCAGTACAAGAGCAGCACAAAATTTTACAAGAACAGATTGGAACAATCTTTGAACACATAAGGTAACTAGAAAAGGCATTATACTATTTATTTCCATGTCCAATAAGAAGAAACAATACATACAAACATTATCACATGCTTTATCGTTTACACTGTTTTATATGATATAAAATACTTTTATATATACAGTAAAAAATTTTCTTTAAAATGGTATGATGTTGCACTAGGGACAACTAAAAGTGATAGACAAGCCAAAACTATTGAAACTCCACCAAAGCCAATGACATCTAAGAATCTAAATCCAATAAATAAAAATTGAAATTTGATGTAGCTGCTTTGTTCCTTAATTTTGTTAGAGCTTTCCTTTCTATCTTCCTCACACATTCTTTGCTAACTTTGAAATATCTCCCTATTTCTTCAAGTGACTTTGAATGATGATCTCTAAGACCAAAACGGAGGGTTAATATTTCTCTTTCTCTTGAATCCAAGCCTTTCAAGAGATCATATAAGTCCTTTCTCATGTGTTGCTTCATCACAGCTTCTTCAGGATTCTCTATTGACATATCAGGCATAAATTCCTGCATAACATTGATGCAAAAAACAACTTATGACTTAACAAACAAGTAACAACAATGTTTAAGGATATATTTCTTGAGATTATAATGCTCTACTCTACATGAGAAATATTTTGTACTCGTACATTGAACTGATACACACCTGTCGATAGAGAATATGATGATTAGCTAAACAGTTTAGTCAAATATATCAAATTCTTACCGTATACTTTACACTAAGAGAGTCTCCCATCTTCTGATTGGTCGAAGCAACAACTCTCAGACAATTTCCAGCTGATCTAATTTTTTCCAAAGACAGACCTGTCGCCTTTGCGATTTCATGATCATCTGGGCTTTTCATGGAGGTAATTTTCAGGGATTTTTGTGCTTTCTGTATCTGATTCATGGCCCTGCTCAATGACCACTAAAAAGAATAACAAATATGAAAAAATAAACAAGGATCAAATCAAGGTTTCACATAACATTGACATTGGTATAAGGAAACAAAACAAACCAGCTATGCAGAAGAGGAACATACAGGAACTACGATTTCTCGAGCATATCGTTCCACCATTCTGGAAATTGATTTCCTTATCCAATACTGCACATAAGTTGAGAATCTATAACCCCTTGTATAGTCAAATCTCACAGCTCCCTGGAGAACACCTATATATCCTGCCTAAGAAATACAGTGCAAAAGTTATAAATTTAGTGAAAAGCTAAATGAAAGAAGCAAAATTTCAAATAAGTATCTTCCCTGTCTATTCCAAAGTTTGATTTTATTCATACTTCTACTTTTGGGGTAGCACCTTACAAATCAATTTGTTATACACAGAATTCAAAGCCCCCTTCAATTAAAGTTCTTTGTTTGCACTTTACCCGCAAAACAAAATTTCTCCCAAGTTTATCTAGTTTCTTCTGATTCATTTTGGTAAGATTTGTGTGTCTTATGACTATCAATTAAAGATCCAGCACAAAACTCTTGCTCAGGCCATAAAAATGATTAAATAAAACGGCATATACAATAACCATTGGAACAGACCTGAAGTAGATCTTCCAGTGCTATTCCCATACCCCTGTACTTCCTTGCAAGGTAAACAACCAAGGAACGAGTACTTCGTATAAGCTCGTCACGACAACGTTGGCAGTAATGCAACTTCTGCTGTAGCACCTTCTCATGAACTCCAGCTGCTTCTGCCCAGCTTTTCAAGCTTGCTACTTGATTTGTACTCTCTTCTATTCCTTCTCGAATTTTCTCCAACTCTGCGAGAACCTAGAATGGCACACAATTCCAATATTTAACCAAAAGATTCGAATCATGATATTGGTTGAATCTATTCTACTTGACAATAACATACTCCTTTTAGTTTATAATATCTTTCACTTTAGTCATTTTACAGTCTAACCTAAACCCAAAATAAAAAATTGGCTGTTTTCCTCCAGAATACCTTCTATTTCATTACTAATTTGTATGATAAACCTTTCATTCTTTATTGTGCTTAAGATTGAAAAGTGGTTAAAGGTCGATGATTTAGTAAGTGTTACCTTGAAATATGAGAATGACAGATATATGTAAATGTAATCAAGAAAGTCTCTGTAAAGTAATCAAAGATAGTATAAAGTATAAACTAACCTTTACTCCTTTTGACATTTCTGCCTCCCTTCTAGCAACCATTATTCTTGTATTTTTACGATTTGAAGCTTTCTTTACAGAAGCAGGAAGGGAATGCAATCTATATTCCTTATCATCAGCTTTTGAAGTCGACGGCTGCAGCCGAACTTCCATAGCAGTAAATGCTTTCTGAGTTCTTCTTTTATGCTGTTTTTTCCTGGTAGACTTAACAAACACTTTATCTATCTTCTCATCTATTTTCCTGTTTTCCTTCTGGTGCTCTCCGAGTTCAACGGCATGTGACGACAGTTCAAGAGACCTCGACAGACAGACATTGAACAATTCCAGAGCTCCAAGCTTTCCAAGTTGCAATACAATGTCACTTTTCAATTTAATCGCCTCAGAATCAGCGAAAGTTTGTTCCAAAGTGCCTAGATTTTCCATTAACAAACGATAATGTATCGCTCTAAAAGACTGAAATTTGAGGGAGGCTGTTGATATCTCCTTTTCAAAATGCCTTTGTCTTTGTGTATTATTAAGCATTTCTTGCACACTACTAATAGACCTCTTACCCTTCTTCACCTGGGAAATATAAACCTTGTAAGATTTTACAATAACACACACACTATGTGTCTATTTCTATGCATAGAAACCAAAATATAATTATTAAAGGAAAAAAAAAGGCAGCTAAGTGCACAAACATCCCGTGTCGCAGCCGCACCCAAAGGGGGTAATGTACGCAGTTCAAGCTGATAGTTACATCCGTGACTGTTTTCATGGCTTAAACTCACATGGAGACAACTCAACCATTGCTCTAAGGCTTCCCTTCATACCAGAATATAATTATATGGCTTGATTAAAAGGCCTATGGTGTACCTTGATTTCTTCTATGTATAAAGAATCATTGTCCAAGGTTTCCAATTCAGATGACAAACAACTGAATGCTGTTGGAAAGCTTCTCTGGGATGCTTCTCCTTCTTCATTTACGGTCGAAAGCGAAGATAGCCTCGCTGAGTTGAAAGTTGCTTCCGTTCCTCCAGCTGATCAAATTGTAAACCAAAATTCAGAGCACAGCAATTGAGAGAAAGGCTTCAATATTTTTGTTTATTTTTCTTTCTTTTTTGTGTATTTTTTATTTTGTGCTAGAAACTTGAAATTGCATTCCCCTACTTCTGGCTAGAAAAACCATACATAAATAATCATAATTAGACCATGAGTTAATTCTAACAATAAAACCTAAAGCTTGAATAAACAGACTTTGTCATAATTCATAACAGCTATTAAGTATGCAAATTGTAAATTACTATTCAAGGAATAAAAACAGAGCAATTAATAATGAAAAAGGGAAGGAAAATTGAGCTGACCAGAAGAAAGTGTGATACATGAGTGATTGTTGAAAGAGAAAGGAGACTGAATAGCAGCAGAAGAAGCGTTATAATTGAGCCTCAGGTTAAGCAAACCCATGATGCTGTTTCCAGAATTCAAGAGAAAGAGGAGATTCCATTAAATGAAGTTAGTTAAATTGCTTCTGTTACAACCACCACTAGTTATTCATCTTCCCCCTGCAATGCAATGGCTGCCAAGTTTTTGCGTCTATTTTCCACTCTTTATCCTATTTCACTATTTATTCTTACTTACAAAAATACTTAAATTGCCAATTAGCATAAAAATGAGAAAAAAAAAGGAAATAATTTTTTTTTTGTTATCTACGGTATTTCTTATTTCAACAGATCAAGAACTAATTCATTATGAATTGGAGTTCTATTTAAAAGTTTGTTGCTAACTAATAAATTAACTGCATACATAAAATAAAACTCGAATTCCGAACACTTATAAACTAACCAACCCAATTTAATATTCTTTTCTTTCCTTTGTTTTTCCAGTAAAGGAATACTTTCGTGAGTGAAACCGTTCAAACATGAAAAGTAAGTTTATTGGGCCCAAGTATAGTGATCAGGCCCAATCTATTATTAGAGCTTAAATAACATTTTTTGTGGCTGAGACTTGTCCCAAATGACAAATACATTTGCCTCTTAAAAGTGTTACATAGGCTCGAATCTCTTTTGATGAAAAAAAAAAATTTAATGGGTGTGTTTTATGTAGGGCTTGCAATATATATCCTATTTGCGGATATCCAACTCGAACTAATCCATTCGAGTAGGGTTGCCTATCTTACCTATAGCGAATAAGGTAGGATAGGGTACAAATTTGCTTGCAGATAGGGTAGGGTACGGATTTAGAGTATACCAAACTCTATCCGTACCCCTAAGATATTATATGTAGGGCTGGTAATATATACCCTATTCGCGGATATTCAACCCGAACCAACCCATTCAAGTAGGGTTGCCTATCCTACCCATAGCGAATAAGGTAGGATAGGGTACAAATTTGCTTGCAGATAGGGTAGGGTACGGATTTAGAGTATACCCAACTCTACCCGTACCCTTAAGATATTATATGTAGGGCTGGCAATATATACCCTATTCACGGATATCCAACCCGAACCAACCCATTCGAGTAGGGTTGCCTATCCTACCCATAGCGAATAAGGTAGGATAGGGTACAAATTTGCTTGCAGACAGGGTAGGGTACAGATTTAGAGTATACCCAACTCTACCCGTACCCTTAAGATATTATATGTAGGGCTGGCAATATATACCCTATTCACGGATATCCAACCCGAACCAACCCATTCGAGTAGGGTTGCCTATCCTTATATTTTTTTTTAAAAAGTATTTGTATTTTTAACTTTATTGGAACGGTTATTATTGATCATTATTTCTCCTTTATAATTAGGCTAATGTTACAATGTTGAGAGCTTTTTCCTTACATATGTGATGAAAAGACATAAAGTAATTTTTTTTATGACGCGTGTTTATCTTGTCTACACACATGCGGACATTATTGCAAGTTTAAAGCTGGAGGTGCAGAAGGTGCAGGTTGTATCAGCATAAATTTAAATTAAATAGATTGAATCAATTAACGTATGATTAATGATATTGATTAAGTTGTTGGACTTTTTTAAAATATATGTAAATTACCTTTCTTTTGATATAAAAAATTTATCTTTCATTATCAAAAAATTTATCTTTTATGTTATTCCATTAATTAGAATGATAGGCATCTTTGTTTTTGTGATCTAGTATTTTTTTTGGCATAACTAACATCATTATTTATTTTTGAAAAAGTGTGATATCCGAAATTAGGAGAGAATATAGGACTCTTTTAGGGTGTGTTTGAATGAATCTGAGTTTTGTAAATTATTTTGTATTGTGTTAATGAGAATCTGCTACTATGAGTGGACATGGTCTGTGTTAATGAGTTTAGTTTAGGGTGTTGGTGATTAGTTATGTAAGTGCGTTGCTGTATCTATAATTTGAGAAGAAATTGGCAATGAAAATGGATCTGTTAGCCTGAAATTGATACTGAAGAATTGTGTAAACAAACTTGCCTAAATGAACTGACATCAGAAAGTACCACAAGCACATTTGACAGAACACAACTATGTCAAATTCATTAAGCATAGCAAAAAATAACAAAATGTGAAAATTTCAGTCACCATCAAATTCACCGGTGCAAAATATTATCCAGTTAAAGAAAAATAACAAGAAAAGATGGAAATCTTTGAATCCACAAACCTAGAGCAACTCAGTTGCTATTTAAGAAACAATAAGCAGTAACTTTATTACATAAGTTTCGGACAAAATAGAGAGTCACAAACATTAAATGTACTCAACTCAGCAATACATTAATAACATAACACATCTGAAATGATCATAATTCTCTAAAGTTTTCTCCAAGCTCTTGTTGGAAGTTTTGCCATGAGCCTCAACTTTCTTGGAGAGACATGAAGTTGAATGTTGTGACTGAGTGAGACAGTCCTAGCTGGTTGGCTAGAGCTAGATGCATCATTCTCCTTTGGTACAGGTGGGTGTTGTGTGGAGCTTCTGATGGGCTTCATCTTAGACTTTCGGTGGAGAGTACCTGTTGGTAGTGTGTTGGGCCTAGCTGATCGTTCTGTGGGCTTGGACCTAGGCTGGAATGAGTTGGGCCTAGATGAGTTGGTGGGTGGTTGGGGCTGTGATGATGATCTCGGTTGCCTATTGGACCTCTTCCTCCCTCTAGTTGCAGATTGCATAGTAGGCTGTGATGATGCCTTAGACCTGGTTATGGGCGTTGCAGATGAAGTCTTTCTCCCTCCATTGGTTCTCTTCACAGCAGATTGCTTAGGTGGTTGGGCCTGAAACACAAAAAAAAATTACTGTTAGTCGACCATTCACATGAAACCCTAACATAAGAAATTGGTAAATACACTTACAGAGAGGGGTGGCTTCTTGCATCCTTCCCTCTTGTGACCTGATTCACCACAGTTTGAACACCTCTGAATCTGCTCCCTCTTAGACAAGTGGGACTGGCTTCTGTCCTCAGCTTCAGCAGGTCCTCTCTTCCTCTTCTTCACTGGTCTGTGGCTAGTCTTCTGATAGGGAGGTGGCATCACATCATCAAAGTTTGTCTTCTCCCACAAATCTGGGTCATTTAGAGGGTTGATTACTGATTCATAGCATTTGACATAGGCAGGCCTCTTGTAGCAGTCATCAACATATGCATCCATATCAAGACCCTTAAAATTGATGCAGCTGATGGCATGTGTGCATGGAATACCACTGGGTTGCCACTTCCTACAAGAACACTAATGAGCAGACAAATCAATAGCAAATTTGGTCAACCCATTCACAACCTCATATGTATGTGCATCAGACCAATAAGGCCTCCATTCACCAACTGATCTACACCTTCTCTCTATCTTCTTCCTAATGCGAGGTAAAACTGTGCCATTAAAATTTTGAATTCTTTCTCTATTAACAGCCCATCTGCTTATCAAATAAACCCTAATTTCTTCCAACATTGTAACTATAGGCTTTTCCCTAGACTCTATTATTGCACCATTAAAGCTTTCACATATATTGTTTACAAGAGTGTCGCATTTAGAATGAAAGTTAAACATGGACCTGCTCCAAAATCTAGGTGGAATCGCATTCAGATGCCTATGAGCCTCCACATTGATCTGTCGGATGACTGCCATCTCTCTCTCCCATTCCTTCCAGTGTGTAGCTTTTGCACACCCCCACATCAATTGCTTCAAGTGTAGCCCAGAAAATTTTTTTCTGAAGTTGCTGTATAGATGACGGACACAGAACCTGTGGTCTACACCTGGGATTACTTCATTGAAAGTAGGCAGCAGCCCCTAACAAAGGAGGTAAAAAATTGTGTTATAACAATAGTTGTTTGAATATAAGTTAAATGATTCAATAAATAGATGTTAAATGATTCAATGACTGTTTACCTTCTGCTGATTAGACATGAAGGTTGATCTACCAATTGTCTCAGCACCAAAATCATCAATCAGCAGCCGGAGAAACCACTTCCAGGTGTCTTTAGTCTCTGACTCCACAATGGCATACGCGATTAGAAGCATTTGATCATTAGGGTCCCAACCTATCACGGTCAACAGCTGTCCCCCTTGAGGTGTCTTGAGAAAACAGCCATCCAACCCAATAAACCTCCTACACTGCAGAAAGCTCTTCTTGCAAGCAGCTAGACACACGTATATTCTTTGAAATATGCAGAAATTGTTTAACCCATTGTGCTGTTCCTCAACCTCGAAATCAGGGGACCTTTGTACCTTGAGCGTCACTGATGACCATGGATTAGTCCGTAGCAGCTCTGAGCAGTAGTCAACAATCCTCTTATACTGCTTCCAGTAAGTTCCTTGTACTTCATCCAATGCAGCTTGTCTTGACCTAGCTGCCATTGATGTTGTCACAGTCAGATTTCACTTCCTTTGTGCCTTGTTCACCAGGTCCTTTATCTTGACCTTTAGGTTATGTTCCACCTTCTTCTTAAAGGCTTTACTCAGCTAAACAGTATGTTATCCCAACCCTATGTGACTGGCTACAAGTATGCTTAAGGTTCATCGACCTAAGCTGCCAAGTCTCTTCCTCACTCATTTTTGCTGCATATAACCAAAACAGACAACCCTCTTGACAAACAGCCCTTTATCTTTGAATTCTTCTCTTGAAGCATATACAGTTCCAACCTCCCATTTATAACTCGTCATGTCTTTAACATCTTTATGAGTTGGATACAAAGTAGCTTCATCGTTATCATCATCCTGTCTGTCCTCCTTATCTGAACCACCACCAACTTCATAATCCAAATCCAATTCATCACTATTGAAGCCTTCCTCATCACTGAAATCACTATTCACAACCCCTTTGTCTTTATCAACCCGATCACCATCCGTAGCACCTATCAGATCCTCAAACCCACTTTCATCATCATACTCCTCTTCACTATCTGTAAACTAAATATCATCTGCACTGTCAATCTCAAGATCAGACGGAATAAACTCCTCATCATCGCTGTCATCATCACTGTTCGATTCAACCCGTGCATTTTCAGCAGCCACGTCCAGGTACAAGTTATCTCTTTCATTAACTTGCTCCGCATTGTCATTTTCCACATGTTGACCTGTTCACCCTCAAAAACCACCAACTGATTCTGAGGATTTTCCTCTGATTGCCCTGTTTACCCTATCCTCCAACATCAATATACCTTACTGCAGAAAATTCTTCAGCATCCTCAATCTTATGCACAACAAACAGCTCAACATGACTCCTCAGTTCCGCTATTCTACACATCTCAAGTGCATCTATGTCACCTGCAAATAACTTCAGATCCTTCTCTAACCATTCAGAACTTGGATCCTTATACCACATGGCCGAAACATTTTTCTTTGTGTACCCAAACTGTCTCAACTCGGCAAATGCCTCAAATACAGACTAGCAATCACTCTCAACATCTTCGATGAATGTCTTTTGTCCCCCTATATACTGCAACATCCCATTGTCATATCCAAATCGACCCCTATGGTAGACACTCAGATTAAAGCTTCCCATCCCCTAAAACGAAAAAACAAAACTTTAAATCAAACCCTACCAGTTTTTGGAAACTAACGAAATTCATTACACATTATTAAGGTCAAGCTCCACAAAATCGAAACCAATGGTGCATACATACCTGATTTGAGATGACAATAGCAGAACAAACTTCTGCCACACTCTTGCCAACGCAATCCAAATGTAGTAACGCTACTCCTCAGGTGATGATGAACCTCTGTTAGGGCATCATTGAAGGTGAAAGATCAGTTTTCAAGTGTGTAATGTAAATGAGACACTGGGGCCCTTTTGCGGGAATGAAAACGAAGCATCAAAGACTTCAGGGGCAAAAGTGTCCAAAAATTTTGTTTAATGGAGGGGAGGATGATTTTAAAGAGTTTTTGAGCGTTGGGGATGATTTTAATAACAAAAAAAGATTGGGGACAAATTTGATTTTCGCCCCAGACCTTAGCAACGAAAAAAGTACTTATCCCTTAAACTTATGTCATCAAAATAATAGGAAAGAAGTTCTAATAGATGTTTAGGGTTTTAAAATTAATTAGTTAAGATCTTAAGAAGAAATTGATGTTGAAGAGGAAAAAATAATGGAGAAGACGAAGTTATGAAGAGTAAACCGTATAGTTGTTCATTGTTAAAATAATAAATGCAGTTAAATGATGAAAATATTGGCGCAAGGATTTTTTTTTGTTATTTTGGTTGAACTACGGTTGAACTGGTTGAACCAATAAACTAATGAACTAGTAACTAGAGCGATTCGATGACCGGTTTGGTTTTCAGAACTTTAGTTATATCCACAACTAGCATTCACAAAAATAATAGCCCAAGTCGAAAATGTGTATGTCAAAGTAGCAAAACGTGCATGAACAATAAAAAAGTCCAGCACCATAATTATCATCATTAACAACACATTAATCCCTGGTAATTAAACCACATGCTTGCGACAAAGTTTGCATTCTCTGCGCTTCCACAGATGTCCCAACAAATGCTGTCTGCGCATGCCATACAATTTCGTATCCAAACAATTTTAACACACGTCAAACTAGGGCTGCACGCGGATCGGATCGGATCGGATATGGCCAAAATTTCGATCTGATCCGCACTAAAATCATCGGATCGGATCCAATATCCGCAGCTTTTAAGGTTGGATCCGATCCGATCTACACATTTGCGGATCGGATCGGATCGGATTCTAAATTTATTTTAAGAATACATGTTAAGAATAAGGTTGGACATACTGACATGTGATAGTATTTAGGTGTACTTAAGCGTGTCCGGAGATTTTTTTTATGTTTTATAAAGACATGGTTGGACATAGCAGACACGCGTGTCGGACGAGTGTCGATGAGTATCGTATCCAAAATGTATTCGATACGCATACACAGTAACTCACAGCGAAGTGTCTATACTTCATTGGTAAAAAGTAAAAAAATAAAAAAATTATCTTTAATATCACAAAAAATAAATATCAAAATAAATGTATAAAAAATAGTACACATTTTTATTTTTTAAATATATTTCGGGTAAGTTTGCCAAAAAATAATTGTATTTAATGTAAACAATGGCGAAGACTTACGTGTCAACTGTTTTCTTTCTAGATGCTGCTTTCATAAATTCTAACTAACATAAATAAATAAATACTAGTGTTACAATAGTATATGGTTTCTAGAAGGCACGTTGAAAATGGTATGATAAGACCTGTGGTAAAATATGTTTTCCAATAACATGTGACTCTTCTAGACTCTAGTGTTACATCATATAAAATATCATCCGGGGTTAATTTTTAAGATTTTGTTAACAAAAATTATAAAAGTACTTATTAAAGTTACTAATATGATAAGTTTTGTAGGAGGAATCAAAAGCTATTATCATTAGATAAAAATTATTTAATAATTAAGATAGAGTAGTGTTTTAATAGGTGTATGATGCTATGAGACTAAATTATTTTACACAAAATTAGACAACTAAGAAACAAATATTCTCAATAGTTGCATATATGAATTAGGATTTATTTTCAGTAGAGTTTGTTTGAAAATTATTTAACATAAAAAAAATTTTCTGTTTCCTTAAAAAAATATTTTTATTTAAAATTTAATTTTATAATTTGAAATAATTATAATATATTAATAGAATAAAATTTAAAGAGTATAAATAAATTTGAAAATCAAACTTTTTTTATTTAATTTATCACTTTACATGAAGTTGATAGTTGAGAACCGTTAGATGATTTGACTGATTTGATTAAATTTTTATCTAACGACTTTCAACTGTCAATTTCACGTGAAGTCGACTGAAACCGAGTTTCCATCTTAAAAACAAAGAAAGTAGACAGAGCTGTGATATCTTAGAGAGAAGACGGAAATTGAAGAAGTCAGAGTCAAGTGGTTTGACCACAACACACACAAAGTCATTGATGAAAGGCAGCTTCTTCGTCTTTGTATCCTCATTCTCCAAGTCTCATTCATTTTAAATGCAACAACTTTGGTTTCTACATACCAAAACACTATAATCTAAGCACTTACATGTTTATGAGTTTTAACTTGCTTTAAGTTTCAAAGCTCCTACACAGTTCCATTGTTTTTATCTTAGTTTGTTTGTTGTTCTACAACACCATGGCTTCTGAGGATTCCAAACAGAAACCCCATGTTCTAGAACAAGACAAAGGTGTGGTGGTGGTAGAGGAGGAGGAGGAGAAGAAGCTCAACAATGAAACAAAGAACAGGAACAAGAGCAAGAAGAGGAGTAGTTCTTACTTGCCTAAGTTTTGTTTTAGAATCGAATATGGTGCTAAAGGGGAGGGTTTTGATATGGAAATGGTGGATGCTTCTGATTCTCAGCGTCCCAAACCCACTCATTTGATCATCATGGTTAATGGTCTCATTGGAAGGTTTGATTTGGTTCCTTAATCATTCATTATTTTAGCTTAATTAAGTTAAACCCTTCTGGTTTAATATGATGAAAACATGTGTTTAATATGTTTGCAGTGCTAAGAATTGGAAATTTGCTGCAAAACAGTTTCTGAAAAAGTATCCACATGATGCTGTTGTACATTGTAAGTCATGACCATTAACCTCTTAGCTTCCAATTTTTTTTGTTCTTTCTGTGATCTGCTATCCTTCAAGAATAATGGAAAGTTTCTATTTTTTGCCTAATGTTTGTTTTTGAGTTTGATCCCAATTTTCTAAAGTGTGAATAGTTTAGTCCTGATAAATTAACTTTGGATTAAGTGAATAGTCTATGTAAATTGATAGTCGAGAATTATTAGACGATAAATTTAGACAAATTGTCAAATTATCTAACAGTCTCAACTATTAATTTCACGTAAAGATAACTGTACTTAAGTCTTCGTCTTATGCAGGCAGTGAATGTAACCCTCCAAGGTTGACATTTGATGGCGTCGACGTAATGGGAGACAGATTAGCGAAGGAGGTATGTCATAAATCGCCAATTTGGCTTTGGCTTTGGCTTTGGCTTCGGCTTTTGGTTGCATCGAATTCAAATCCAGAAACATAACCATTTTGTTTCCCCTTTTTACAGGTGATTGCAGTTATAAAACGTCACCCAAGTGTTAAGAAGATTTCATTTGTAGGTCACTCTCTGGGTGGATTGGTTGCAAGATATGCAATTGCCAAGCTTTATGAGAGAGACATTTCAACGGAATTTTCTCATGAGAGCAAGAATTGTGAAGGAAAAATTGCAGGATTGGAGCCTGTAAATTTCATTACCTCAGCAACACCACATCTTGGTTCTTGTGGTCATAAACAGGCACGAATGATGGCATTTTTATCCATTACTTTTTATCTGACATTGTGAAAATTTCTTGCATTCTTGAATCAATGTATTTGGAAGTTACTCAAGGTGATTTGAATTCAGGTGCAGTTAATTTTACGTTGATAACTAAGAGCCGTTAGATAAAAATTTAGTCAAATCATTTAACAGTTCTCAACTATTAACTTCACGTGAAGTTAACTGCACCTGAGTTGACTAGCAGTGTGACACATGGTTTTGCAATGTTGCATACTTCAGTGTCCAATGTTTTTCGGATCGCGCCACGCCGAGAAAGCAGCAATTCGGGCTTCGGGGCTTCTTCGTAGAACAGGAAAACATCTCTTTTTAACAGATGGTACCAATGGAAAGCCTCCTCTTCTTCTCCAAATGGTTCGAGACTCTGAAGATCTTAAATTCATGTAAGGTTCTTACTGTGGCTAACTTCATGTTTATGTGACAATTAATTGATGTTACTCTGCATCTCTTTCTTTGCAGCTCTGCCTTGCGATCCTTCAAACGCCGTGTTGCCTATGCAAATGTTCGCTATGACAGTATCCTTTGTTTTCTTGGACTATCTAAAGACACTTGTTAAGTTCTCAACTATTATCTTTTTACGAAGACATCTTCATATTAATAGTAATGTAATAATTATAATAAGCTGAAAACTCAATGAAGTCGACTTCATGTGAAGTTGATATCTGAGAGCCGTTAGATGAAAATTTAGTCAAATCAGTTAAATCATCTAATGGCTCTCAGATATCAACTTCTCATGAAGCCGACTGCATCTGAGTTTCCACCTTATAATAATCACAAGTTATTATCTTATTTGTATCTTTTGTTATTACAATGCATGAAGGACTTAACTATTAACTAGAGCTTGTTGGATGGAGTACATCATCTATAAGGCGAAGAAATGAGCTTCCAAAGGTGATGATTAAGTTCTCAACTTTGGTGTCATCATCTAAAATTACTTAATAAAAAATACTTAATTGTTATTGTGGTTGAATTGTATCTAAATAATTTTTTTTTATTCAGCGCCAGAATCTTTCGAGCCACGAGAGCTATCGACATATAGTAAATGTCGAGACAGTAACACCCTCTTCGGATCCCAATCAAGTTCCTACAGAATCCCAAGTGAATAATAGTGGATCTCGTAGACTTGACATGGAAGGTACTTTCACCCATTTTGAACTAATATGCGTTTCATAAATCAGACATTGCAACATGACATAAGCATTTATGATAACATGCTTATGCTTCTAATTTAAGACAGAGCATTGATATGTCTCAAAAAGAAGATGGAGCATTGATTATTTGTAGTTTCACAAATCATCTTTTTTCCTTGGTTTTTACTTTATAATAATCATTTTTCATAACTGCTTGAACTATTGGATAGAGATACGTAAATAGTTTTAGAGATAATGTCAGTTTAGTCTCTAAAATTTTCGGCGTTTATCAAGATCAATATAAATTCAATTAATCAAAATGAAATTAATAATTAATTAGAACACCTATTTGATTATACTGAAATCTTAATTATGTTAGTGTGTTATCTTATTATTAAAAAGGTCACATTGATATTTTAATGTTTTATATCAGCACTATATTAATAGCAATTAAATTAAGAATAAAATAGATTCACAATCTGTAAATTTAAAGACTAATTTGATCATTTTTAAAAATGGACTATTTTGATGAATGTTGAGAATTTCAAAGGCCAAATCATTTTATATCTAATGCATATAACAACATTTGACAGAGGAAATGATAAGGGGGTTAACAAGAATGAGTTGGGAACGCATTGATGTGCGGTTCAAGGGTACCATGCAGAAATTTCTGGCTCATAGTACCATTCAGGCAAGTTATCAAAAGCTGCTTCAATGTTCAATCACATGATACATTATTTGGTAAATTTTATAATATTTCTTTATTGTAATATTTAAATTGTTTAACTTATTTTTATAAATAAAAAATAAAATATATAAAATAAAAATAAAATATTTAAAATTTATTAAATATTTTTTATTTATCTTTTTTAGTAAGCTAGATAGTAGACACAATATCTTAGGCACTATAATATTCACTATATTATTTTGAATTGAACACTTTGAGATGCCAATGTTATTTGTACACGAATGAACTCTTGCAGGTGACACATCACCTCATCAATTCTGCTGGAGCAGACGTGATCCAACATATGGTTGACAATTTTCAGTTGTAGAATTATTCACAAATTTGCCCAAATTTTTTCATTTTTTAATTTAATTATTGAGAAGGGTGGTGAAGGTGTTTGTGGACTTCTTCACCTTTTGCGGCTACAAATACACAAGAATTTGGGGGTTCCATGATATTTTTGCAGAAATTGTAAAATGATTTTTGCAAAACTTATTAGGATTATTAGAGATATGAGTAATATGTGTTTGAAATTGATGTAAAATCTTAATAAGTGTAATAGAATGAGGTGACTAGAAAAAATTGAAATTGTCTATAAAAAAGTTAAGTTCCTATATTTCTTAATTTTGATATATTGATATTATATAAAAATTTTATACCGATATTTAGTTATGGACTTAATTTTATAGTTATGGAAGTCTTGTATGTGATGTGTCCGGATATAGATTCATGGAATACAAGACAAATTTGTGGGACAACTTTTTGTGAGTGTCAGGATGTAGAATTTGGACCCTACAAATTATTTAATTTAAAAATTTTGCAGAACAAATCGAATGGTTCGATTTGGAATTGAAAAAATTTGAATTTCGGAAGAAAGAAATTGGACTCTCCGTGTTCATTGCCTTTAACAACTCGGACCGTCTGTTTACCATAGAAAAACTCATATGGTCCGAATTCTGTTACTCTAACACCACACAGATATAAAACACCTATGTTCTCCATATCCCAATCCAACCCAATTGTTATCTTCATATTCAAATTAAAAAGCGTTTAGTTATGTTCACGTGTTTAATTTGTGAATTTAGAAATTAATTATTTATAATTTTATTATTTAGTCATTTTCGTTCAAGAAATCAAATTTGAATTTCAAATTGGAGATATCTGATTAAAAATTTAAAATACTTATCACTTTTTACCCATTAAAATGTTTGTTTGATGCAACATCAGCACTAGTGTCACAACTCACAAGCGTGTTAGATTGTATATTATATTAAAGATTAGAGAACCATCAATTAACTTCATTCCAAAATTTCCAAGGAAACGTGGTGAATACTTTAGTTTTTTTCATTAACAGGTTAATATTCATAAAAATACAAAATATAATAATGGGTAAAGTACTATTTGGGTGAAATTCTATTTTGATTCTTAAGGTTTAAATGTCCTGTTTAAATCTAAAAAAATTTCATTTGGCATCAATTTAGTCCCACAATGAGGTTAAAGTTAAATAATTAATGGAATGTCCTACATAACAACAGTACAAAAACAAAATCGATAATCTGGATAACAAGTACAAGTTCCAAAGGCACAAAATCAATCGTTGATGCATCAATACATTTATTTATCATTTTCTTTAGTTATATAGAAAATATTTTATTTATATTATAAGAAAAATAATAATAAATATATTGATGCATCCACTGTTGATTTTGTGCCTCTTGAGCTTGTACTTGTTCTTCAGATTATCGATTTTGTTCTTGTACTGTTGTTACGTAGGACATTCCATTAATTATTTAACTTTGACCTCATTGTCGGACTAAATTGATGCTAAATGAAACTTTTTGAATTCAAATAAGACACTTTAAATCTTAAAAACTAAAACAGAATTATGCCCAAACATAGAAACCAATTTACTACTTTACCCTATAATAATTTATATGTATATATTCTCTATTATTAAACCTCAGGAATTTTGCATTTGCGTATTAGGTGGTCCATCTTAAAAACAATAAATTTAGCATAATTGTTAAGATTGTGTTTGCGAATACGCCACAATGGAGATGGAAAATGTTAAGATGTTATTGGTAATGTTTTATAAATAATGAAAAAATTTTAAGTTATTTAAGTTATATATTATATATATTTTTTATAATTCAAATTAACGATTAAAATAATTGAAATACCAATATTTTTAGTATACTTGAAATTCTTCCGTAATAAATTAATAATCAATAATGAATGGCCACTATCTACATGACTTTAGTGACCGATTGAAAAAGAATCATGAAACATGAAACGAGAGGCAGTTTCATTTGACAAATCATGCCACGTGAATGAGACATACATCATAGATCATTAGATCCAATATTTATTTGAGGTTAGGACATCGATGGACACAATATGACACAAGATATATAGACACATAAATTTAAAAAGGGAAAGTATATATAAAAATATAAAAGATTTTTAAAATAAATTATAATAATTTTTTAATTATATAAAATATTTAAAATATTTTTTACTTTAATAATTAATAATATATACTATTTTAAATTTATTTTAAAAATATATATTAAGAATAAGATTAGATATGCTGATACATGATAGTATTTAAGTATGTTTAAGTGTGTCTAGAAAATAATTTTTTATTTTTTTATGTCGAATGATTGTTAATCAGTATGGTGTTTCAATTTTCAACTAGGTTTAATTACTCTATTGGTCTATATAGTTTTACCAAATTTTTAGGGCAATTTACGCATCTAAATTGTTTGATCTCCAATATTACGCAAATACATTGTTTCAGTTTTTAATACGTAAATGCATTGTTTCTATATTTTATGTAAACCGCTACTGCCAGTAGCGGTTTACGTGTGAGTGTGTGTGTGTGTAAACCGCTACTGCCAGTAGCGGTTTACGTGTGTGTGT
>NC_029791.2:124101772-124104397 GCF_000816755.2 Arachis ipaensis | reverse complement strand
TAAAAAAGCATAACCCATACCTTGATGCCAGCGGGAAAGAGAAAACCTCAAACCCGGCCGGCCTAAGAGACGGAAACCGCCAGAATATCCAACTCTGAAGTAACTGGAGCGGGCCCGCAAGATTAGTCACATTTTTGTTTGCTACCCGACACATACATCGGTACAGCCACGCCAAAGCGGCCGAACCCCAGCTATACCTCCCCATGCCATCAAGGTTTGCCACAAATGGCAACCATCGTATATGAACCCGGTTCGCACTCTTGTCCCCAAATAACTGAGTCGATAACAGCATCATGATGTAGGCCCGTGCGTATATGCGGACAGTCTCCTCGCTCGCATCTGGTGGTAGCACCCTAAACCTCTCATGGAACCATGTAAAGTGTACTGTCATCTGCTTGACCTTATTCGGTGGGGGCCGCTCACCGAATAGGTCCTCAAACCACTCCCAAGCTGGTCGGCCACCCTCCATGTATGTCTCAAACTCACCAAGGCAACCACTCACAGTCTCCCCATCCACAGGAAGCCCTAGCTGAAATGCCACATCCTGCAATGTCACTGTGCATTCTCTGAAAGGCATGTGGAACGTATGCGTCTCAGGACGCCACCTCTCAACGAACGCACTAACGAGTGGCTCATCCAACCAGAACCATTGGCTATTTAGCCTAGCCAAATGGTACAATCCAGCCCGCTCTAAATACGGGATGATCCTTTCATGCATGGGCATATTCTGTTGCCGCCTCACACTGTATATACACCTATTGGGCTGCACAGAACAACAAACGAAAACAGAGACCAATTAAATTCTCCTATCCTTAAACAGATTTCCATATCTAACCGAATACGAATACCTTAAACCATCAGCAAATTCTCCTATATAATATTTAAAAAAAATTTCCTACTCACGATAGGGAAAATGACAACACAAATAATTTAGTTATTAACATCCAGAAATTTTAAAATATTGTAAAGATTTTAAATTTAAAACTTCATATCATACAAATATCCTAAACAAACTATAATAATTCACTAATGTCAACTATCCCGTTCCCTAAACTAAACCAACATTAATTAGTGGGCATAACATTCATTGAATGGAATTAAATTTCAGGTAACTAGGCATATCTATAACTAACCAAGAAAAACTAAAAACACTAAACCAAGATTAGTGAACTAACATCCTAGCATGCGAACCCTAAATTCAGGATACAACGACTAATCTATAAATTCTAATTCCTCTACCTAACCTACCGTTTTTCTAACTAAGATATGCAAAGACTACAAAAAAAATAAATATTAACTAACCTCGTCACCAATAGAACCGGCAATATGCGCAACGCCGTTCAGTCGGTACAGGTTCCTGCCTGCCATGATAACTCGCCAGAAGTCGCCGCTGAGGAACCTCGGACCCGCTCACAACTTGCTCTGACTTCTCTCTACAATTTCCTCTCTCTAGAAAACTCCTCAAACCTTCTAAACACATAATCCGCGGTTGCAACCACGGTTTATATAGGCAAACCATCACACGTAAACCGCTACTGACAGTAGCGGTTTACACACACGCACACACACACACGTAAACCGCTACTGCCAGTAGCGGTTTACACACACGCACACACTCACGTAAACCGCTGCTGCCAGCAGCGGTTTACACACACTCACTTACACGTAAACCGCTACTGCCAGTAGCGGTTTACACACACACACACTCACACGTAAACCGCTACTGGCAGTAGCGGTTTACATAAAATATAGAAACAATGCATTTGCGTATTAAAAACTGAAACAATGTATTTGCGTAATATTGAGGATCAAACAATTTAGTTGCGTAAATTGCCCAAATTTTTAATTAGGTCTTTATTTTTTTTTTCTTTCAATTGGTCCCTATACTATTTTTAATTTTGTAATTACGTTATTTTCATGTTAAAAATGTTAAAATTAACATAATATTTTTACTAAAATATATGCGGTCAAAGATTTAATTAAATTTTTAGTTATAAATACCATTAATTTGCGAAAAAATGTTCAGTTAAGTCTAATATTTTTTACACTAAGAAAGACTTAATTACAAAATTAAAGCAGTGTAAAGACTCAATTAAAAGAAAAAAAATATAAAAACCTAACTAAAAATTTGATGAAATTATAAGAACTAATAAAGTAATTAAATTTTTAAAATATATCTGACAAAAAGTGTCTGTACTTCATAAATTTAAAAAAAAAATAAAAAAAAGTTAAATAATTTAGGACGTGCTTTGGCCTTGATGTCATTAAGATAATCATAGGATTTTTTTTATTTAATAAATAGGAATATACTAATTATTACACAGATTTGTTTTACGCCAAAAAAGTAGTTGGGATGCACCTTCGTGTTCTGTCCCTATTTATTTATTTATTTATTTATTTATTTTTTTGGACATATTTCTGTCCCTATTTAAGTACCACTTTAAAACCTGTTGAAGGAAAGACCCACTAACATTTAAGGACACGTTATATTAACATGATTATTATATAAAAATATTCAATAAATCTAACAATGAACTACCAATAAGAATATATTTATATTGGTTTAATTATATATTTTTTACATAGTTTTTAAACAAAACAATAAAAATAAATTTTATAACTTAA
>NC_029791.2:124096611-124101656 GCF_000816755.2 Arachis ipaensis | reverse complement strand
CTTTAACTAAAAATAATTATAATTGTAATTAATTAAAACGAAATAATAAAGATAAAATCTTTTTTTGGTGACAATAAATATAAAATCTAATCCTAAATGAAATCAAATGTAGGATTCACTCCATTTAATTTTCATTAATTAATAATTAATTAAGTAATTAACTACTTAAACTGCCGGCTCCCGAGTCCCTACACTACAACACTAATCACTAATCCTTCGATCGAGTTTCGAGCTTCTTTAAAGCTTCCATGGCTTCCGGGGAACAACGCCAACAAGGTCTCCGTGACAGTGGGGGAGAGGGAGAGAGAGGGACGCACAAGGAAGAGATGGCGGTGCAGCTCAACAACAGTGAAATTAAGAAGAAGAATAATAAGAAGAAAAAGAGTTATTATTTGCCTAAATTTTGTTTTAGGATTGAGTATGATGCAACTGGAGAGGGCTTTGATATGGAGATCGTTGATGCTTCTGCTTCTCGGCCTCCCAAACCCTCCCACTTGATCATCATGGTTAATGGTCTTATAGGCAGGTTTGATTCCTTTCAATATCTAACTCAATTAACTTTAATTTTATGATTATGATAATTAATCATGCATTAATTAATATCTCAATTATTTGCATAAACTTGTGTAGTTATGGTTAATTAATGTGCTTAGTAATGTGGCTCTTTTTTCTCAGTGCTCAGAATTGGAAATTTGCTGCAAAACAGTTTCTCAAGAAGTATCCACATGATGCAGTTGTACATTGTAAGCTCCTAATTACTATGATAATCATGACATTTATATTCTCCATTGATTTAGTTTGATTGTTTGAGTGTAGAATAATAGTCTAGTAACAAACTTGGTTGGCTGAGTGGTCAGCTCACTTGTCCGCTTAAGCAAGTGTTAGGGGGGTTGAATCCTGCCTTGGGTATGCAGTAACCCATTGGCCAATAGTAGATCTTAAATGGAGTTCAGATCCGCGATGGATTAATCCTTATATTCTTTTGGGGATACCATGGGGAACAGAAAAAATAGTCTAGTTGATTAACTTATGATACCATCAATTGAATTTGAATATTTAGAACAACATAATGGGAATTGTGCAATGCAGGTAGTCAGTGTAATTCTGCAATGTTGACATTCGATGGCGTCGACGTAATGGGAGACAGATTAGCCAAAGAGGTATGTGAATGTTCATTGTCATAACTTCTTTGCCTCTGTATTCAATTTTGGGAAATTGATTTGGCTTTAGCTCCAATTGCATTAACAGGTAATATCAGTTATAAAGCGTCATCCAAGTGTTGAGAAAATTTCATTTGTAGGTCACTCGTTGGGTGGCTTGATTGCAAGGTATGCAATTGCCAAGCTTTATGAGAGAGACATTTCAATGGAATTTTCTTATGAGAATGGAAAAAGTGAAGGCCAAAGTTCTTTAGTTCAAGAGTTTCATGATAGGAAGAAGAATTATGAAGGAAAAATTGCAGGATTGGAGCCTATAAATTTTATTACCTCTGCAACACCACATCTTGGTGCTAGTGGCCATAAACACGTGATTCCTTTCTACCTTCTAAAAATTATTAACCTGTTTATCCATTAATTTCTGCACTGTTTTGGAAATGATCTATTTTGGTGATTTAATTAGTACTAGCATTGTGTGACATGGTTTTTTTCAATTCTGCTCATTTCAGTGTCCAATGTTTTTCGGATTTCGCTATGCGGAGAAAGTGGCAACTCGAGCTTCAGGGCTTCTTGGTAAAACAGGAAAACATTTGTTTTTAGCAGATGGTAGCAATGGAAAGCCTCCTCTTCTTCTCCAAATGGCTCGCGACTCTGAAGATCTTAAATTCATGTGAGGTTCAGCTTTGGTTGGCTACATAATTTTCTTGGTGACACTAAACTGTAGACTTTCAACAAAGAAGAATTTAGAACAATCTGCACCTCTTTCTCTGCAGGTCTGCTTTGAGGTCGTTTAAACGTCGTGTTGCCTATGCGAATGTTCGTTATGATAGTATCCTTTGTTTTCTGAATTTATTTTAAGGCATTCGTTAACAAAATGTTCTAATTACAATCATTACAAGATACAGCTGCTCTTATCTTCAGTTCTTACATGAACAACTTGACTATTAAACAGAGCTTGTTGGTTGGAGTACTTCGTCTATAAGGCATAGGAACGAGCTTCCAAAGGTAACTATTAACTTCCTTAGAAACAATATTCTTAATTGTATCTAACTTTTGTATCATCAGACCCTGTTTTAGCTTGTGGAAGTTATTGTTGTTTAACTGGGTCTAACTTGTTTTCTAATTCAGCGCCGGAATCTTTCCGGTCACGAGAGGTACCCGCATATTGTAAATGTTGAGACAGCAAGATCCTCTTGTGTTCCTACCGAACATGGAACGAAGAATAGTGGTTTGCATAGACTTGACATGGAAGGTCTCTTCACCTTTTTGAAACTATGAAAGTTTTCTTGAGTAATTGCTAATGCATTAGAACTCAGACATTTCAAAAACACATTACTATGATATAAGTGACAAGTTTTTGGTATCATGTCCTTGGCTGAATCTCAAAAATAGTGGCATTATTTTAGATACTAGACCTTGTTTTGAGACTCAATTGTTGCATGCATATATTTCTGCTTCTCATTGAAGATGAAGAAACTGATGAATTATGTTTTGGATGTTTACTAAAATACATTGCAGAGGAAATGATCAGAAGCTTAACAACAATAAGCTGGGAACGTGTCGATGTCCGATTCAGTGGTACCATGCAGAAGTTCCTTGCTCATAGCACCATTCAGGCAAGACTAATCACATTCCATACATACAAATACAATTCTGTTATTTGAACACCAAACTCAATTGCAATTCAAATCACTTTGAATTCCTTAACATAAATTATTTTCTCTTAGTCTATCAGTTTATGTCTCCATCCTTAACACAAGGTGGACCATGATGGGGTCTTCCAAGTTCCAACATAAATTATTTAATCTTTATACAACTTTATAGTAGTGAATTATTGATATTATATATTATAGTCTGCTATACTGTACATACATTGTATCATTTGTCTTAAGTCTCAACAACATTAAGCATGCTTGAATTTCGTTTTATATATGCAGGTCAAGACTTATTCTATCAATTCTGCTGGAACAGACGTGGTCCAACATATGGTTGACAATTTCCAACTATAGATTTATTTTTTTTTACCATATTGCCCCCTTCCAACATGAAGGTTGATAATGTGAAGGAGGATGAGGGATGAGGGTGTTATGATCTTTTCAACCTGCCTCAATCTTTTGCAAGTGATGCAGGAAAATGGTTAGATCACAGAAGTAGCAAAATCAAAGGGTAGAATGAGAGGTGTATCTAAGCATACTATCATTGTTATTTCTAAACTTGAAAAATAACAACTTACATAACATTTTTATATAAGAGTTTAATTTTGATGCACTGGGGTGACCATTCACGCGGTCAATGTAAAAGGTAGTTATTGAATGTACGTTTTTACATTGACAGTGCATCAAAATTAATTTTTTTTATATAATAGTATATAAAAAAGTAATATTAGACAAAAATAACAACATTTTTATATAAGAGTTTAATTTTGATGCACTGGGGTGACCATTCACGCGGTCAATGTAAAAGGTAGTTATTGAATGTACGTTTTTACATTGACAGTGCATCAAAATTAATTTTTTTTATATAATAGTTATAATAGTATATNAAATTAGACATTTATACACTATAGCAAAAACTATTAATTTATCCTATGGTATCTAATACTACATGGGTTTGGGTTTGAAATATCTGATACCTGATACTAGTCACTGTAAATATATGTCTGAAATATTTTTATTATTGCACGAATTCAAATGATCACCAAGAAGTAAATTTTGAGGAGTGAGGAATGAGGACACATGAAACATTTGAGTGAAAAAAAAAGGGGCCCTAGGTGGGTCACAAAATCAAATTATATATTCTTATCTCTTCATGAAAATAGCCAAGCCATGGGATATAGTAATTCAGTAGGGTCCATGATAGTTATTACTATTTCTTTAGACAAACCAATGCAAACATTTTAATAAGCTACCTTGAACTGACCCACCATTCCAACATCTTTTCATGGACTTAATGACTAACAACACATTATTATTGGAAGGAAGGAGATGCATTTATGTTTTTGTCCAAGTAAAAATTTTACCCTTTTTTATTATTTTGTTTAATTTCATTTTATTTTTAAGAGTTTTGCTAACAGCTAGTGTCATAGGAATATAGGATCATTTGTTGACAATACAAAAATAAAAATTATTTTTCTGAAGCACCTGACAGAAAGAAAGTAGTGAAAGGCTAAAAACACCAAACAAAGTTCTTCCCAAAACCCAGTTATGAAAGACAAGTTAGCCAACTTTAACAAGAAGATCCAGAACTACATGGTTGAAAAAGTCGATCTTTCTACAACTTATCGAAAGCAAAAAATGGAAATGCATACTTTTTATTTTTCCAGATTATATCTCATTATTATACCTTTTTAAATGAGACTAATAAAAAATATGTGAGAGATGTTATATAATACTTTATAACATTAATTGAGAGGGAAAAAAAATTAAAAGAAGTCATTTTCTATTACAAACTAGTCACCAGCTATTTTTTTGTCTACTAGTTGAAATAGTCATTGGACAACTTTTCTCGAGGCATAAACTAATAAAAATAGACATATAAATGATTATATTTTTAATATGTTCATTCAAATCACTACAAAAAAAAGTCTATAGTAACCATGATCATAGCTAATGAAAAGGGTGATCATAAGTCTATAGTCACGGTTTTTGACCTATAGTTATGGTTTTTTTACCGTAGCCTATTTTCTTGTGGCTATAAATTTATAGTCACGGTTTTTTTATCTATGGTCATAGCTTTAGTATTTAAATTCTGACACTTTAGGTCACATTTTTTTACTGTGACTATAACTTTATCTATGGTCACGGTCTTGACCGTGACCATAACCTCTAAGGTCACCCCTTCCGAAAACCGTAGTAAGAGCATCTCTTAAAGGTGAATTTTTAATTTGAC
>NC_029791.2:124093653-124095202 GCF_000816755.2 Arachis ipaensis | reverse complement strand
TTTTTTAACAAATAAATTAGACACCAAAATTTTATACACTATAGCAAAAACTATTAATTTATCCTATGGTATCTAATACTACATGGGTTTGGGTTTGAAATATCTGATACTCCATTTAAGTCACTGTAAATATATGTCTGAAATATTTTTATTATTGCACGAATTCAAATGATCACCAAGAAGTAAATTTTGAGGAGTGAGGAATGAGGACACATGAAACATTTGAGTGAAAAAAAAAGGGGCCCTAGGTGGGTCACAAAATCAAATTATATATTCTTATCTCTTCATGAAAATAGCCAAGCCATGGGATATAGTAATTCAGTAGGGTCCATGATAGTTATTACTATTTCTTTAGACAAACCAATGCAAACATTTTAATAAGCTACCTTGAACTGACCCACCATTCCAACATCTTTTCATGGACTTAATGACTAACAACACATTATTATTGGAAGGAAGGAGATGCATTTATGTTTTTGTCCAAGTAAAAATTTTACCCTTTTTTATTATTTTGTTTAATTTCATTTTATTTTTAAGAGTTTTGCTAACAGCTAGTGTCATAGGAATATAGGATCATTTGTTGACAATACAAAAATAAAAATTATTTTTCTGAAGCACCTGACAGAAAGAAAGTAGTGAAAGGCTAAAAACACCAAACAAAGTTCTTCCCAAAACCCAGTTATGAAAGACAAGTTAGCCAACTTTAACAAGAAGATCCAGAACTACATGGTTGAAAAAGTCGATCTTTCTACAACTTATCGAAAGCAAAAAATGGAAATGCATACTTTTTATTTTTCCAGATTATATCTCATTATTATACCTTTTTAAATGAGACTAATAAAAAATATGTGAGAGATGTTATATAATACTTTATAACATTAATTGAGAGGGAAAAAAAATTAAAAGAAGTCATTTTCTATTACAAACTAGTCACCAGCTATTTTTTTGTCTACTAGTTGAAATAGTCATTGGACAACTTTTCTCGAGGCATAAACTAATAAAAATAGACATATAAATGATTATATTTTTAATATGTTCATTCAAATCACTACAAAAAAAAGTCTATAGTAACCATGATCATAGCTAATGAAAAGGGTGATCATAAGTCTATAGTCACGGTTTTTGACCTATAGTTATGGTTTTTTTACCGTAGCCTATTTTCTTGTGGCTATAAATTTATAGTCACGGTTTTTTTATCTATGGTCATAGCTTTAGTATTTAAATTCTGACACTTTAGGTCACATTTTTTTACTGTGACTATAACTTTATCTATGGTCACGGTCTTGACCGTGACCATAACCTCTAAGGTCACCCCTTCCGAAAACCGTAGTAAGAGCATCTCTTAAAGGTGAATTTTTACATTGACTTTCTTTCTCACTGTTTTTGTCATAGCTTTAGTATTTAAATTCTGACACTTTAGGTCACATTTTTTTACTGTGACTATAACTTTATCTATGGTCACGGTCTTGACCGTGACCATAACCTCTAAGGTCACCCCTTCCGAAAACCGTAGTAACCGTAGTAAGAAAAGGTGAATTTTTAATTTGAC
>NC_029791.2:124059635-124086613 GCF_000816755.2 Arachis ipaensis | reverse complement strand
GAGCTTCTTTAAAGCTTCCATGGCTTCCGGGGAACAACGCCAACAAGGTCTCCGTGACAGTGGGGGAGAGGGAGAGAGAGGGACGCACAAGGAAGAGATGGCGGTGCAGCTCAACAACAGTGAAATTAAGAAGAAGAATAATAAGAAGAAAAAGAGTTATTATTTGCCTAAATTTTGTTTTAGGATTGAGTATGATGCAACTGGAGAGGGCTTTGATATGGAGATCGTTGATGCTTCTGCTTCTCGGCCTCCCAAACCCTCCCACTTGATCATCATGGTTAATGGTCTTATAGGCAGGTTTGATTCCTTTCAATATCTAACTCAATTAACTTTAATTTTATGATTATGATAATTAATCATGCATTAATTAATATCTCAATTATTTGCATAAACTTGTGTAGTTATGGTTAATTAATGTGCTTAGTAATGTGGCTCTTTTTTCTCAGTGCTCAGAATTGGAAATTTGCTGCAAAACAGTTTCTCAAGAAGTATCCACATGATGCAGTTGTACATTGTAAGCTCCTAATTACTATGATAATCATGACATTTATATTCTCCATTGATTTAGTTTGATTGTTTGAGTGTAGAATAATAGTCTAGTAACAAACTTGGTTGGCTGAGTGGTCAGCTCACTTGTCCGCTTAAGCAAGTGTTAGGGGGGTTGAATCCTGCCTTGGGTATGCAGTAACCCATTGGCCAATAGTAGATCTTAAATGGAGTTCAGATCCGCGATGGATTAATCCTTATATTCTTTTGGGGATACCATGGGGAACAGAAAAAATAGTCTAGTTGATTAACTTATGATACCATCAATTGAATTTGAATATTTAGAACAACATAATGGGAATTGTGCAATGCAGGTAGTCAGTGTAATTCTGCAATGTTGACATTCGATGGCGTCGACGTAATGGGAGACAGATTAGCCAAAGAGGTATGTGAATGTTCATTGTCATAACTTCTTTGCCTCTGTATTCAATTTTGGGAAATTGATTTGGCTTTAGCTCCAATTGCATTAACAGGTAATATCAGTTATAAAGCGTCATCCAAGTGTTGAGAAAATTTCATTTGTAGGTCACTCGTTGGGTGGCTTGATTGCAAGGTATGCAATTGCCAAGCTTTATGAGAGAGACATTTCAATGGAATTTTCTTATGAGAATGGAAAAAGTGAAGGCCAAAGTTCTTTAGTTCAAGAGTTTCATGATAGGAAGAAGAATTATGAAGGAAAAATTGCAGGATTGGAGCCTATAAATTTTATTACCTCTGCAACACCACATCTTGGTGCTAGTGGCCATAAACACGTGATTCCTTTCTACCTTCTAAAAATTATTAACCTGTTTATCCATTAATTTCTGCACTGTTTTGGAAATGATCTATTTTGGTGATTTAATTAGTACTAGCATTGTGTGACATGGTTTTTTTCAATTCTGCTCATTTCAGTGTCCAATGTTTTTCGGATTTCGCTATGCGGAGAAAGTGGCAACTCGAGCTTCAGGGCTTCTTGGTAAAACAGGAAAACATTTGTTTTTAGCAGATGGTAGCAATGGAAAGCCTCCTCTTCTTCTCCAAATGGCTCGCGACTCTGAAGATCTTAAATTCATGTGAGGTTCAGCTTTGGTTGGCTACATAATTTTCTTGGTGACACTAAACTGTAGACTTTCAACAAAGAAGAATTTAGAACAATCTGCACCTCTTTCTCTGCAGGTCTGCTTTGAGGTCGTTTAAACGTCGTGTTGCCTATGCGAATGTTCGTTATGATAGTATCCTTTGTTTTCTGAATTTATTTTAAGGCATTCGTTAACAAAATGTTCTAATTACAATCATTACAAGATACAGCTGCTCTTATCTTCAGTTCTTACATGAACAACTTGACTATTAAACAGAGCTTGTTGGTTGGAGTACTTCGTCTATAAGGCATAGGAACGAGCTTCCAAAGGTAACTATTAACTTCCTTAGAAACAATATTCTTAATTGTATCTAACTTTTGTATCATCAGACCCTGTTTTAGCTTGTGGAAGTTATTGTTGTTTAACTGGGTCTAACTTGTTTTCTAATTCAGCGCCGGAATCTTTCCGGTCACGAGAGGTACCCGCATATTGTAAATGTTGAGACAGCAAGATCCTCTTGTGTTCCTACCGAACATGGAACGAAGAATAGTGGTTTGCATAGACTTGACATGGAAGGTCTCTTCACCTTTTTGAAACTATGAAAGTTTTCTTGAGTAATTGCTAATGCATTAGAACTCAGACATTTCAAAAACACATTACTATGATATAAGTGACAAGTTTTTGGTATCATGTCCTTGGCTGAATCTCAAAAATAGTGGCATTATTTTAGATACTAGACCTTGTTTTGAGACTCAATTGTTGCATGCATATATTTCTGCTTCTCATTGAAGATGAAGAAACTGATGAATTATGTTTTGGATGTTTACTAAAATACATTGCAGAGGAAATGATCAGAAGCTTAACAACAATAAGCTGGGAACGTGTCGATGTCCGATTCAGTGGTACCATGCAGAAGTTCCTTGCTCATAGCACCATTCAGGCAAGACTAATCACATTCCATACATACAAATACAATTCTGTTATTTGAACACCAAACTCAATTGCAATTCAAATCACTTTGAATTCCTTAACATAAATTATTTTCTCTTAGTCTATCAGTTTATGTCTCCATCCTTAACACAAGGTGGACCATGATGGGGTCTTCCAAGTTCCAACATAAATTATTTAATCTTTATACAACTTTATAGTAGTGAATTATTGATATTATATATTATAGTCTGCTATACTGTACATACATTGTATCATTTGTCTTAAGTCTCAACAACATTAAGCATGCTTGAATTTCGTTTTATATATGCAGGTCAAGACTTATTCTATCAATTCTGCTGGAACAGACGTGGTCCAACATATGGTTGACAATTTCCAACTATAGATTTATTTTTTTTTACCATATTGCCCCCTTCCAACATGAAGGTTGATAATGTGAAGGAGGATGAGGGATGAGGGTGTTATGATCTTTTCAACCTGCCTCAATCTTTTGCAAGTGATGCAGGAAAATGGTTAGATCACAGAAGTAGCAAAATCAAAGGGTAGAATGAGAGGTGTATCTAAGCATACTATCATTGTTATTTCTAAACTTGAAAAATAACAACTTACATAACATTTTTATATAAGAGTTTAATTTTGATGCACTGGGGTGACCATTCACGCGGTCAATGTAAAAGGTAGTTATTGAATGTACGTTTTTACATTGACAGTGCATCAAAATTAATTTTTTTTATATAATAGTATATAAAAAAGTAATATTAGATATTAATTTGGCCAATTTTTTAGTACCTATTATTTGTGTGCCCAATTTGTTGAACTTACTTTTTAAATATATTAATTTTTATACTTTTAAATTAAACATTAATTATTTAACGTTTTTTAACAAATAAATTAGACACCAAAATTTTATACACTATAGCAAAAACTATTAATTTATCCTATGGTATCTAATACTACATGGGTTTGGGTTTGAAATATCTGATACTCCATTTAAGTCACTGTAAATATATGTCTGAAATATTTTTATTATTGCACGAATTCAAATGATCACCAAGAAGTAAATTTTGAGGAGTGAGGAATGAGGACACATGAAACATTTGAGTGAAAAAAAAAGGGGCCCTAGGTGGGTCACAAAATCAAATTATATATTCTTATCTCTTCATGAAAATAGCCAAGCCATGGGATATAGTAATTCAGTAGGGTCCATGATAGTTATTACTATTTCTTTAGACAAACCAATGCAAACATTTTAATAAGCTACCTTGAACTGACCCACCATTCCAACATCTTTTCATGGACTTAATGACTAACAACACATTATTATTGGAAGGAAGGAGATGCATTTATGTTTTTGTCCAAGTAAAAATTTTACCCTTTTTTATTATTTTGTTTAATTTCATTTTATTTTTAAGAGTTTTGCTAACAGCTAGTGTCATAGGAATATAGGATCATTTGTTGACAATACAAAAATAAAAATTATTTTTCTGAAGCACCTGACAGAAAGAAAGTAGTGAAAGGCTAAAAACACCAAACAAAGTTCTTCCCAAAACCCAGTTATGAAAGACAAGTTAGCCAACTTTAACAAGAAGATCCAGAACTACATGGTTGAAAAAGTCGATCTTTCTACAACTTATCGAAAGCAAAAAATGGAAATGCATACTTTTTATTTTTCCAGATTATATCTCATTATTATACCTTTTTAAATGAGACTAATAAAAAATATGTGAGAGATGTTATATAATACTTTATAACATTAATTGAGAGGGAAAAAAAATTAAAAGAAGTCATTTTCTATTACAAACTAGTCACCAGCTATTTTTTTGTCTACTAGTTGAAATAGTCATTGGACAACTTTTCTCGAGGCATAAACTAATAAAAATAGACATATAAATGATTATATTTTTAATATGTTCATTCAAATCACTACAAAAAAAAGTCTATAGTAACCATGATCATAGCTAATGAAAAGGGTGATCATAAGTCTATAGTCACGGTTTTTGACCTATAGTTATGGTTTTTTTACCGTAGCCTATTTTCTTGTGGCTATAAATTTATAGTCACGGTTTTTTTATCTATGGTCATAGCTTTAGTATTTAAATTCTGACACTTTAGGTCACATTTTTTTACTGTGACTATAACTTTATCTATGGTCACGGTCTTGACCGTGACCATAACCTCTAAGGTCACCCCTTCCGAAAACCGTAGTAAGAGCATCTCTTAAAGGTGAATTTTTACATTGACTTTCTTTCTTTTTTTTTTTTTAAATGCTGAAATTCATTTTTCTTTTAGGGTTCAATAAAAATCGAATTCTACATCTTTCGATTATAAAAACTCTAATATTATACCATGAAATTACTCCTCTCAAAAATTACATATCAAAAACAAAAAATATTATGTGCACTAAAAACCAAAAACAAATGATTTATATATAGTTTAATATATTTAAATATAATAAACTTTTTTTATACACGTAATATAATTGATTTAGATTCGCATACCCAATTAGCCGGATAAAAATTACCAAAGACAAATAGTTTTTGTTAGCAAAACCCTATTTTTAAGACAACATGTTAATGGCTAATTAGGTATATAATACAATTAACACAAACATGTATATGTTTTAGTTTCTACTTTCTAGTGGCCTTTTCCAGTTCCGTGACTTCCTTGGAAAAATATAGACATATTTGGCGTGTTCGAATGAAGCTGATGATAATTTTCCACCCTAAAAAAATGAATGTTAGAAAACCAATGAATTTGTACCAAAATGCAAAAAAGAAGACATGCAAGAAGAAAATAAAAAGGAAAGCAAGCAATAATTTAATATACTAGTTGTCATTTGTTCTTTTTCCCTATTAGTATTTGTTTTTTCCTTTGTATCTTGGCATTTGTAACTTTGCTACAACTTTAACACACATGCACTTATGCTCATATTTTAGTTAAGGATCATATAAAGTTATAAACTAAGAGTTCTCTATGGTTCACATAACGAGGTAGCTAGCTATGCAACAAGAACAACACATATATGTCTGAATTTGTGAGGGTCCATCTCTTAACATCCAACAGAATTCATAATCTCCTTTTGCAGTTCATGTTTTATAAATTCATGGGAAAAATTAAATGACAAATAATTCAGTAATACCAAAATTTACATAAATATGTATTTAAAAATTTTTTTTTCAAGGTTAGAAATGAGACTTGAACTCGAAACCTCTAAATGAAGATAAAAAGATTATGCTATTTGAACTATAACTCGTTAGCATATATTTAAACTACTTGTTATATAAGATTTATAGTATATAATTGTATATAATTGTCAAAATTAATTTTTCATCTAACAATTTTTGTAAGATTAACCACTAATGTTGATAAAATGTAATTTATATAAGAAATTAATTTTCATGCACCAATAATATAAAAATAGTTTTATATAAATATCTAATTGTATATTATCACATTATTAAAAATAACTAATTTTTAAAGTTATTATTTTTAATTTTTTATGATATTTCTTAATTCCAACCGACCAAAAAATAATTATGTGACAAATTAAAATTTTATTTAAAAATTTATTATTAATTAATAAATTATTACATACACAAAATAATATTTAAACAGATAAATAAGTTGACTCATTTTAGTTTTCAAATTTATTACTTAAGAATAATGATCTAAATAGGCTAATTTTTTTATATGAGGTTGATATGTGAGTTATGCTGAGTTATGGAGTATTGGGGAGATATACACGATTGTGACGGCGTTCAATTTTTTGTTTTAGTGGAAAAAAATCGGACCGTCTGATTTCATTGCAGAAAGAGAGTGGATACACAAATCGGACCTAGAGTTTTCTTTCAGTACACAAATCGGACCTAAGATTTTTTGCCAATACACAAATCGGACCCAGGGTTTTCAGTACCTCCAATCAGACGGTCCGATTTATCTTGCACAATCCTCATACCCTAGTAAAACACCATATACCTTCATAATTCTGCTATACACCAACTCTCTCTCCATATTAAAATAAAAAGTTTGATCTAAATACATATATATTTAAATTAAATTATCCATATAAAGTAAATTAAAAGTAGAGAATTTTGTTTTCTTGTTTTGTGAAAAATAATTTCTCTGAGAATCAATAAATGAGGGGTTACATGACCTTACCATTACATAGGGTACACGCATTAAATAAGGTGACCCATCTTAGGACACCTTTTCAGAATTTCACCCTTCTATACTGCCACATGCACATATATCCTCCTCTCTCTCTCTCTCTCTCTCTCTCTCTACTATTCTAGGGTGACTACCATTCATTTACCATACCATTCATTTATCATCACAATAAGGTTAGTGGGAGTGGCAATAATAGAAGAAGGTAGTAGTGACTAGTGAGAATATATATATATATTGGTTTATTTGTTGTTGTGTGCAGCAGTCTCTTTCAATTGAATTGTGCCCCTTCCTTAGAAGATGGGAATGAATGGATCCTCATGTTGGCACAAATATAGACAAACCACCTTCATCAGCATCTTCATTCTCTTTGCAGCTTCTTCTACTTCCTTATTCATGGCTCAAGGTTAGTAATTAACTTATTAGCTTAATTATTAGCTTCTAAGTTAGTTAATTAATATAATATGTGCATGCAGGAAGAGCAATGTCCAATGTAATTGAAGTTTCCCAGGTACAAATTAAAATAATCAAACTTATTAGCTAATTAATGTTTTAATAATTAATGGCATCATGTTGTTGTGAAGAATAAGGTAAGAGTGATAGGGTCAAGGCCACCAAGGTGTGAAAGTAGATGCAGCAATTGTGGACATTGTGAAGCAGTTCAAGTCCCCATTGTACCTACCTTTCATCATCATCATGAAGCAGCCATTGTTGCATTCTCATCAAGAGGGGATGCACTTTCCAACTACAAACCCATGAGTTGGAAGTGCAAATGTGGGGACTACTTTTTCAACCCATGATTTATTCTTCCTTCTTCAATCAAATTCTATCAAATTATTTTGCTAATAATAAATAGTATAAATATATTATATATGTATATTCATCCATGCATGTACCTCCTTGTATTTTGTCAACTTTTATATATATATATTTGTTTGTTTAATTTGATGGTATGAACTATGAAATGAAATTGAGAAATGGGAGTGTAAAAAGGAGTGTGTCAGATAGTGCTGTTTTCGTATGAAACAAGATTAAGATTTTGTGTGATGATGTGATGAGATCATATGTCATGCATATATGATATGATATGATATGATATGATATATAACCTCGAAATGATGGACCATTCCTTTCATTCTTCAATTCAAATTCATATACCAATCAGTTACAAAGTCTCATCTTAGTATAATTAATTGCTTTTGTTTAACCTAACATAGTGAAATTAACTAACACGTACAAAAGTATTTACAAAACAATCACCAAAGCAATGCTTACATTAACTCTGAATCAAACTACTTTTTAGAATATTTGTCCTAGCATTATAAATATTATGGCAGAAAAGATTTTTAGAATCAAACTACTTTTACAAAAAGGTCATAGGGGAGGGACAAAAGTTTCTGTCGACTATAAAAATCAGAGTTTTTGTAGATAAAAAAATTAAATAATAAATTCTTTAGTTATTATTTTTATGTGAAAGAGTTTAATTTTTTATTAATAATTAATTTTAACATTCATTATCTAAAATTTGAAAGAATTTAACGTGTATACTTTTATATTTGATTAGTAATATAATATATTTATACAATTTTAATTTTAATATTTTAATTTCAACTTTAATTTAGTTTTAATTGTAATTAGAGAATGTCATGTTGCACATTTTAATTATCAAATTTATAATTAGTCATTGATAATAATATATAAGAGAGATAAAGTGGGTGAAAAAATGAGAGAGATAGAAAAAATGAGAGAGAGAAAGAGAGAGCTCTTTCATTTTATTTGGAGGAAAAAATTTAATTTTAATTATAATAAGAGAGTGATATGTGGTACATTTTAATTATAAAATTAAAAATATATAATATAGTTATATTTCAATTTTAAATTTAGTATTTTGATTTTGATTTTAATTTAATTTGAATGTAATTAGAAAATGTTATATTGCACATTTTGATTGTTAAATTTATAATTAGTCATTGATAATGATATATAAGAGAAATAAAGTGGATGAAAGAATGAGAGAGACAGAAAAAGAGAAAGAGAGAAGGAAGAGAGAAAAACTCTTTAATTTTAGAAGAAAAAATTTAATTTCAATTACAATAAAAATGACATATGACACATTTTAGTTATAAAATTAGTAATATATAATAGATTTGCAAAACTTAACGAATTTTTAACAGTTCTATGGATTTCAAATGGTACAAAATCCTTTTCAAGTTTTTATTTATTCTGAAAGTAATATAATTTCTTAAAAAATATAAAACTTATCATTATTTTAGATATCCTACGAGTTTCAAATTATTTGAATTACGCTAATTCTAATGATGCGATTTTATATTTTTTAGATCACTTGTAAAGTTACAAGCTCAATTCAAAACAAAAAAGGAAAAATAAAAATGTCCTATATTATACTAATTATCTTTTTTGATATTACCATCAAGAATAGTTAGTTTTTATAAGCTAACCTAGTAAAATATAACACGTATCAATAATCTACAACTAATCTAATTCACCTATTAAATAATCAAATTAAAGCAGACACATCCTTTAAGCAATAACTTTTTTGGTTCTACTATATCTCATTTTGGCTCTAAATTTTAATATGCACGTATTAAAACAAGACTTCAAGACATAAAAGATAAACACTTAAATCTAGATTTTTAGCGCCTACGATATAGGAATGGAAAAATAATCTGCACCTACAGATATCTGTGACAAGTCTAATAAAGACTCGTAAAAGGAGGCTGGCAGATTCAATACCGCAGAAGCTTTCAACGCCATAAACCAAGACCACCAGTGAACAATATCGATGGGAGAAACAGAACAAAAATGTGGGAAGAGATGGAGAGGTCCACGCACTCAGTCTTCGTTGACAACTTGCCTAATGATATTAGTAAAAGGGCGCTTTACCGTGGTTTTGGATGGGCAGGCGAGATCAAAGATGTGTATATCTCAAGGAAGAAGAGAAAAGGTCACACAGGAGTGTTTGCTTTTGTTAGGTTTGACTCTCGTGGAGGAGCTCAAAGGACTTTAGAGCGCATAAATGGTGTGTCAATCAGGAGGAAGAGGATTACAGTGTCGACTGCAAGGTTCATGCGAGACGGTAAGTACAATCAGAACGGAAATCCCACACAGAGAGGTGCATGAGATGGTGACAAGTATAATGCCCCGAGTAACAGAAGGAGCAATGACAATCATAACGATAGAGCAGCCACTTGGGCCCAGGTTGTGACCAGAGCTGATGAAGTTAGTAATAATGCGGGTTCAGACAGGGAAGGAGCGAAGTTTGGCGAGAGTTGTAGAAAAGGCATGAAAGTAGTGGAAAAGGTGGTTTCTGAACTGCAAACTGATATATTGCGTAGAAGCATTGTGGCATCCAAAATCGAACCCATCAAATTTAGTTTGTTGATGAACAAGCTAAGGGAGGAGTGGAGGGGGCTAGGGAGGATAGAATGTAGAGACTTAGGACCACGCAAGTGTCTGATTACTCTTAAAAATATAGAATATAGAGATAAAGCCCTTGATAATACACTGCTTAATGAATTCTTTGATAATCTTAATCCTCACGGGGGATTTACATGGAACTCATCTAGAAGGATTTGGGTGGAGCTTATGGGTCTTCCAGTGCATTTGTGGTATAAGAAAATATTCTGGAATTTTGGGAGAATATGGGACGACTATGTTATGATGGATGACTTAACAGAAAGCAATAGCTCTTATTGTGCAGCAAGAATTCTGATAGACTCATACCAATGGGAACCAATCTAAGAGTGGGTCATGGCGAAGGATGGAGATAGGGATTTCGAAGTGTTTTTCAAGGAGTTTGGGCAAGAAATCTATAGTGCGCAGGTCCACCCAGGCAGCACAATTTTTTATAGATAATTTGGAGTTGAGCGTAGTCCTGGTACTAGCAAAATCTTGGGGAGCAAAGAGGTCGCGGAGGTTGCATCCATGGAGTTGGCAGTCCAAGAGTCCAATCTCTTTGAGAAAGAAGGGGAGTTACATGAAGTTTGGGATCCATTAATTATGGATTTAATGCAAAGACGGCTTGATGGTGCACATACCAACGTGAGATATAGTGCTTGGTGGGGTCATGATTATTTTTTCGAGGAAGACTCTAACGGATATAGCAATAGGAGATTAAAGAATGCTAAAGAGGCTAGAGATGTTAATTCAAACTTAGATTTGATGATTGTCCAATTCATAGGCCTAAGTGGGGGGAGGCCCATTGTGACTATGTTCAGGTCTTGAATCTAGTGACTTTGGATTGGGAGAGACAAGAGGCTAATAGTGGAAGAATTGGTTCGGATGGGTCATGTCCATACTCGCCTGGGTTTGGGCCTTGTAGCCCTAATTATCATGTACAACAGGAAGCCCCTACGCAAGGGTATAGTAAGGAGGGTGAGTTGCGTGACATTAGTGAAAAAAAAGTAAGGGAGTGAAACTGATTTTAGGTGCCAGATTAGTGACCCAAAAGAGGATTTTATCAACTCCCTTGAAGAGGCAGTGGCCACAAACATATGCAAAGAAGCGGGTATGGTGTTTGATGGAGTGGATGATGATGTGCTACTGGCGTCTCTCATGGACAAGAGACAGCAAAAGTGCCGAAGAATGTATGGTCTTAGAAAACGGGAAAAGAAGGGAACGACATCTCTAGTTGCTCCAAGACGGGCTGATCGAAGCGTACACAGTACGGGAGTAAATTTTTCTCTTAAATGAAGATTATTTTTTGGAACATCAGGAGGTTGGGGGAAAAAAGAAAAGTAGGGATGGTTAGAAGGAGTTGTTCAAAGTACAAATCTGATTTTATTGGATTGATGAAAATAAAGAAGGAAAGTTATGATAGAAGCTTGGCTCTGAGATTATGGGGCCAAAACTCCATTGTGTGGACAGGTGTAAATGCAATGGGAAATTCTGGGGGTCTGCTTTGTATTTGGAGGCCTGATTTTTTGATAAATATAAGGTCTTCAAAGGAGATAGATGGCTGGCTATTCTGGATTTTGTTAATGAAATAAAAAGGATGAGGTTGATTTGTGTGGTGCATGGAGCCCATGATAAAGCGGAGAAATTGAAGCTATGGTATGAGTTATCCGATTTGAGAACAACGTGTCGTGCTGCTATGGTGATTGGAGGAGACTTCAATGATATTTTGAAACCTAAGGAAAGATTGGGGTGTAAAGTGCTGTCACAGAGTGGTTGTAAGTTTAAAGCGTGGGTTGAAAATATGGAGTTAGTGGAGTTAGAGCTAAGTGGAAGGAAGTATACATGGTATGGGGGTAGAAGGTGCAGCAGGATTGATAGGGTGTTTGTTGATAATGAATGGTAAGAGGCCTATAATTCTCTAACGTTGAAGGAGTTGCCTCGATCTCTGTCGGATCATTGTGGCCTTCTATTTGACTTAGGGGAAGTGGATTGGGGTCCAAAGCTTTTTCGTTCTTTAGATGCTTGTTGTCTCATGGTAGCTTTGTTTCAGTGGTTAAAGGTGAGTGGTGCAGTATGAACGGGTCTGATGTATTGCAAAAAATGAAGGCTTTGAGGAAACCTTTAAGACAATGGAATAAGGAATGCTCTGGGAGTATTGAGAGTAACTTGGTGAAATTAGAAGAGGAAATGAAAAAGGTGGATGAAGAGAAAGAGAAGGGTGGGGATGATGAATGTCTTTTGGCAAGGGCGATGGCAATTAGAAACGTGATTGAAGTATGGTATGGGAGGAGGGAGGATTATTGGAAGCAGTTGTCTCGGTTGCGTTTTGCCTCGCAAATGGATAAAAACACTAAATTCTATCATTCAGTTGCTAAAACCAGGAGGAGGAGTAAAGTTATAGAGGAGATCCACATTAATGGGAATTGTTATAGAGGTGTTGGTAGAGTAAAAAATGAGGTGCGACAGTTTTATAAGGAGTTGTATAAGGAGGAGCAAATACTTAACATTCTTTTCAATAAGTCGTTGGTGAAGTCTATTAGTGCAGCGGAAGCAAGTAGTATGGAATTGATCCCGTCAAAGGAAGAGATCAAGTCAGCTGTGTGGCATTGTCCTCCAAGTCGTGCTGCGGAACCTGATGGGTTTAATTTCAAGTTCATTAGGAGACTGTGGGAGGTAATTGGGGATGAGTTTTGTAGTTCAGTGAGAAAGTTCTTCGTTGATTGTAGTCTCCCGAAAGAAGCGAACTTGACGTGGGTGACCTTGGCGCATAAGGAGGGGGGAACAAATGAGCTGAAGGATTCGGCCTATAAGCATGGTGGGGTGCTTATACAAGGTGATTTCAAAAATCTTGGCTAGCCGTCTTCAACCTCTGATGCTGGGGTTGGTTGGGGAGGTACAATCGGCGTTCGTAAGTGGAAGAAAGATTTATGATGGTGCCTTGATAGTTTACGAAATAGTACACTGGCTAAAGAGGTCAAGGAAGGCGGCTTGGTTGATCAAATTAGATTTTCAAAAGGCGTACGACAGGGTTCGATGGGACTTTGTTGACTTGGTTTTGGAGGGTATGGGCTTCGGGTGCATTTGGCGAAGGTGGATCTGGGAGTGCTTGACAACAGCATCGATGGCTATTCTCATCAACAGAACAACGACAAAGCCATTCAATATACAATGGGGTCTCCGTCAAGGTGACTCACTATCCTCTTTTCTCTTTGTTCTTGTTGGTGAAGTTTTGAATAAAATGCTTGAGAGATTATGTTAAAAAGGTGTTTTACGAATGCTTGAGGTAGGTAAGGGTAAAGTTGAATTATCGCATCTACAATTTGCAGATGATACAATTCTCTTTTGCCCTTGCGATTTTAAGACAATTTCGAATTATAGGAGGGTTCTACTTGGTTTTGAGCTGCTGTCCGGCCTGAGAATTAATTATGATAAATCTGTCTTGATTGGATTAAATGTGGTAGATGGGGAGACACAAAAAGCCTGTGAGGTGTTGGGGTGTAAGGAAGGATATTTATCGATTAAGTACTTAGGTGTACCCTTGGGAGCTAATCTTAAGCGGATTCATATGTGAGATCCAGTTATTAGGAAAGTCGAAAAGATGTTGAAGGGGTGGAAGGGTAAATATTTATCTAAAGTTGGAAAACTTGTCTTAATTAAGTCGGTTCTAAATAATCTATCAATGTATTACCTAAGTATTTTTAAGATGCCAAGCTCAGTTGCGAAGAAGATTGTTTCTCTTCAAACTCATTTCTTTTGGGAAAATGGTGAGGGTGGGATTGGTTTAGCCACGATTAGTTGGAAGGTTGTTCAACATCTGAAATGCCAAGGAGATTTGGGGGGTAGGGGATGTGGTGCTTAAGAACATGGCGTTCTTATTTCAATGGTGGTGGAGGTTTGATAAGGAAGGTTTCCCTTTATGTAAAAGAATTGCGTGTTCTTGCAACAACCTTAACCTTGATCAAAGGCTTATAGATCAGAATAAGAAGGACTATGGAAGTGTTTGGGGGTCAATTGGTAGTTTACAACAATTTAATCCTAGATTGACAAACATTTTTGAGGAAGGAATGCAATTGGTGATTGGGAGTGGTACAAAAACCCAGTTTTTGCATGATCTTTGGTTACAAGAAGGAAGGTTGCGGGAGGTTTTTCCGAAGCTATATAGTATCTCAAGTAATAGAGAGTCTTGCATTTGTGATTGTGATTTTTGGGATGGCTACAATTGGTTTGGAGTTTATCTTGGAGAAGGTCGTTGCGTGATTGGGAGGAGCAAAAATTGAATAACATGATGCAAATCTTATCAAAGATTACCATAAAAGTAGATGAAGTGGATAGATTGATGCGAAAATTCGACAAAAATGAGGATTTTTTTGTTAAATCTTTCCTTAATGTTACTTATAAGGACAAGAATAGAGAGACGAATTTTAACATGTATAATTTTGCTAAAAAGTTGTGGGTTGACTTTGTTCCTCCTAGAGTGGAGCTTCTCACTTGGTTTATAATTCTAAGAAGACTAAATACAAAGGACAGGCTGTGCAATTTGAAGATGCTTCGGAGTGAGGATGTGGAGTGCATGCTTTGTGGTTCTAGACCGGAGTCTGTCTACCACATTTTCTTTGCATGTGTCTGGTCTTGTAATTTATCGGGTGTGATCCTTCAAAGGTGAGGTCTATCTTGGGTGTGGCCGAATTTAGCAAAAGATTGCTTTGACTGATGGGTGGATTTAAGGCTTGGTAATATACAAAAGCGTGAATGAATTATTTGCTTCTTTGCAACGGTATGGGTTATATGGAAGGAGCGCAACTGCAAAATTTTTTGCAAGAAGGAAAGATCCTTTGAGGCATGTGTAAGAGACATTCAATTCCTGGCTAACCAATGGGGTAACTATAGGCACAGTAATTATGGTTGAAACTGCTTGTTTATGATTTTTAGTGGTGTAGGTTTGTTTCTCAGGGTCTCGTTGTTCGTGTTGTTTTTTTGTTCTGTTGGCGGTCCTAGGCTTCTTAGTGCCTTCGAGGTTTTTGACATTCGTGTAATAGTCTAGATCTTTAGCTTACGTCTTTGTTGTTTTATGTTTGGTTCTTGTTTTGTTTAGTTTAAGTTTCATTTTTTCTTGTTGTCTGTAGCTTGCTCTCACTTCCCTCTTTGGGATTTAAGTGAGTTCTAAAACTATAAAAAAAATCTCTATGGAGGCGGAACTCGCTCCCACAAATAAATAGGAATGAGGACGAAATTGAAGTACTCACTTTATAGAGCTTTATAAAATTTTCGCGAAAGAGAATTTACTTAAATGCTATTATATATTTTTATTTTAATTTTTATTGTTAGAGTATAATTAGGATCAATTAAGATTAATTAGTATCAATTATATTTATTTAGCATATCTGTATATTTATTATAGGATATTACGCTTTTATTATTTTGATTTTTCTAGAACCTATATATGCCCTTGTATATTGTATCATTCCAATACACTCAATAATACATAATCATTTTCTTCAAATTACTCTCTTGTTTCTAACATGCTATCAAGAGTATAGGTTTTTTTTTCATGGAATGTTTTCTTCTTCTGACAGCCTTTTTGTACCTGTTTTCGATCCCTTTTCTGACATTTTCCTTCGTCAATGACCATACTATTGTCTTCGTCTCATCTTTCTGGTTCCAACCACGTCGCTGGAATCCTTCAGACGCGTCGCCGGAAGATCGTTGCCTGCTTTTCTTTTCTTCTCCTTCCAGACGCATCCAGCACCGTTGATCAACATCCACGATCAACGGTCCAGACTCCTCCATATGTCACAGACCGTTCTCCCTGCCGACCCGCATCCATCCTGCTTGTCAACACTGCACGACCTGCTTCCTGACCTGCGCGCCAGCTTCTCATCGCGTCAACGTTGACGTGCCTTCTTCTTCCTCTCATGCGTCGCCACGTGTCCTCTTCTGCTGACATAGCACATAGTGGGACCCATCTTAAGATTTATTGGTGAGATCTTTTCGATTTTGACTTCCGTTTTCTCATTTTTTGCTCTGATCTTACAGTTTTCTTTTCTCTCTTTCATCTTTGTATCTACTATTATGAAAAAATCAGATGTCTTTGCTGACACAGACAGGGAGGATAAATTCTGTCAAAACTATAACTGTTCTGGGAACCTCTTCTCAGACTGTCCTTCTATTGAATGTTGCAAATGCAAATAGAAAGGTTGCATTAGCTACAATTGTCCAAACCTGTTCTGCCATTATTGCAAGCTCTTGAGATATTTGATTACTACCTTTCCTACTCGCCCACTACGTTCAGATAAGAACAAGTATCATTCTCGTCCCAACTACTCTAAGAATGTGCCTGCTTTTACTGCTGCTGCTGCTAATGAATCCACCAACTCTACTTCTCTCAACCTACCTTCTGTCTCTCCATCCGGAATTGAGTCTCTTCTTAAGCAATTTTTCTCCTTTTCTAGTAATACCTCTGCCGCTTTTTCCACTCTTTCAGGTAATTATAAATGGTATTTTGATTCTAGTTGCTTTAATTACATGTCTTCTTTGCGTCATCTTTTCTCATCTTTGTTTACTACCTTCTGTCAACATTGCTGATGGTTCCCTCTTGCATACAACACATAAGGGTTTTATTTCACAGTCAAATCTTACTCTACCTGGCACTTATTTTATTCCCAAATTAAACTTTAATCTTATCTCTATTGGCCAACTTGTTGATCTCAATTTTGATATCAATTTTTCTATTTCTGGTTGTCGTGTGCAAAATTGTTAAACGGGACAGATCATCGGGACTGGACATAGGTTAGAAGTTTGTTGGAGCTCGAGAATCTTCATATTCCTTCTACGTAAAATTTCTATGCTATTTTTTCTCTATCTATACTTCACTTGTGGCATTGCCGTCTTGCCCACAGGTCCTTAAGAAAATTGCGTCCTCTTATATCTAAAGTTGTTTTAGGTCAAGTTAATCATGAGTCTTTTGATTGCATTTCTTGTCAAACTACAAAACAACGAGCATTATCCTTTCGTAATAATACATCTCTTACTTGCTCTCTTTTTGATCTTATTAACTTTGATGTTTGGGGCCCCGCTTTCACCGCTTCTATGGAAGGGGCTCGATAATTTGTAGTATTTATTGATGATTATTCACATTTTACTTGGATTTATTTGATAACTAATCATCATGAGTTGCTTTAACTTTATATTAACTTTGCTACTATGATTAAAACTCACTTTTCCAAGGTCATTAAAGTCTTTCGACGCGATAATACTATGGAATATCGTGACTCCAAACTTTTATGTGATAGAAGATGTTATATAATACTTTATAACATTAATTGAGAGGGGAAAAAATTAAAAGAAGTCATTCTCTATTACAAACTAGTCACCAGCTATTTTTTTTTCTACTAGTTGAAATAGTCATTGTACAACTTCTCTAAAGGCATAAACTAATAGAAAGAGACCTATAAATAGTTATATATCTAATATATTTATTTAAGTAAGAGCATCTCTTAAAGTTTACTTGAATTTTTGTATAGACTTTCTTTCTATTTTTTTATTTTTTATGCTGAAATTCGTTTTTCTTTTAGGGTTCAATAAGAATTGAATTCTACATCTTTTAATTATAGAAACTCTAATATCATACCATGAAATCACTCTTCTCAAAAATTACATTTAAATTTTCTCGCTGAACAGGTTAATTTGTCTGAGTTTCCTTTTCCTGGTACCTCTCAACAAGCTGAACGCAAATACCGTCACATTTTTTACTCTGTTCGTGATATGCTTATTTTTTCTTCGTGTCCTGAGCGTACTTGGGGTGAAGCTATTCTCACTATTGTCCATGCTATCAATAAACTTCTTTCTTCTATCCTCAGTGACACTACTCCCTTTGAGCATCTTTATCATACCTCTTCAGATTATAGCTCTCTTCGTATTTTTGGTTGTGTCTATTTTATCCTTCTTCAGCCTTATGAGCATAATAAACTTGAACCTCGGGCTTGCATGTATTTTTTTTTTGTTATGGCAATGAACACAGGGGTTATCGTTGTTGGAATCCTATCTCTCAACGTATTTGTATATTTCGTCATGTTGTATTCTGAGAGCATCACATGTTCTCTAGTTTTTTCTCTTTTGGGTTCATTCCTTCTACTCAGTCACCGTTTTTTACTAACTCCCATATTGAACTTTTTCCTATAGTGACGATACTACATGTTCTATCTCCAATCAACCTCTCGAGCCTCCTACACTTTTGCCTTCTCTATATCCCGATGATTCCAGACCAGACGATAACACTACTCCTGCTGTCATGCCTCCTTCCTCCACTAATTCTTCTAGGATAAGAAATTCACCTCCTCATCTTTTTTATTTTCATTATTTTTTTACTATTCTTCATCACCATGAACCTAAGTTATTCCGAGAAGCCTCAACAAATCCAAATTGACAGCAAGCAATGTAGGAAGAAATCCAGGCACTTGAAGAAGCACACACTTGGGATTTGGTTGATCCTCCTTCTGATCAAGAAGTTGTGGGTAGTAGATGGGTATACAAGATGAGGACTCGCTCTGATAATTCTATTGACCGTTATAAGGCACGATTAGTTGCTCAAGGATGTTTGCAAGAATATGGTATTGATTATTAAGAGACTTTTGCTCCTGTTGCTCATCTCACATCTGTTTGCACTCTCCTTGCCATTGCTGTGGTAAAAAAATGGGCTCTCAATCAGATGGATATGAAGAATGCATTTCTTAATAAGATTTGAAGAAGAAGGTTTATATGAAACCACCCCCGAGATATCTTTGTCCTTCTACCAAAGTCTGTCTCTTTCGTAAGGCATTTTATGGTCTTAAGCATTCCTCGTGAATAGTTTGAAAAGTTCAGCACTACTATATGCAATCTCGGTTTCACTTGCAGTCTTCATGAGAATGCTCTCTTTATCTGTAAAAGTGAACGTGGAGTTGTTCTTCTACTTTTGTATGTCAAAGACATTATCATTACTGGAGATGACGTTGATGACATGCTCTCAAGTTAAGTATGCTTTTGATCTTCTTGCTCGAGTCGGAATTATAGATAGTTGCATTGAGTCTAATGTTCGGTTTACTCCTATGGTTGACACTATTTTGGATAATCCTACTCTTTATCGACAATTAGCTAGAGGTCTCGTCTGACTATCGCATGACCAAACATCGCCTATCCAGTTCATGTTCTTAGCGAGTTCTTGTCACCTCCTCGTACTACTCACTATGCGGCAGTTCTTCGCATTCTTCGCTACATCAAAGACACTTTGTTTCATGGCCTTTATTTTTCTGTCCGTTCATCTTTAACCTTTCAAGTGTACTCTGATGCTGATTGGGCTAGTGATCCCACTGATCGTCGTTCTACTATTGGTTATTGTCTGTTTCTTGGTGACTCTCTCATTTTCTGGCGAGCCAAGAAGCAAAAGTTCACTGCTCGATCAAGCACTGAAGCTGAATTCCATGCTCTCGCTGACAGTACTGCTAAGATTGTCTTGATTTATTGGCTTCTCGAAGACTTGGGTGCTCCTCAGTCGTCCCCAACTGATATTTTTTGTGACATCACCAGTGCTATTCAGATTGTCCATAATGATCTTTTTTATGAATGCATTAAACACATTGAAATTGATTGTCACTTTATCTGACAATGTCTCCTTATTGATGTTATTCGTCTTATAGCTGTTGGAACTCTGGATCAGATTGCTGATCTTTGCACGAAGGTTTATCACTCTACTCGTTTTTGGATTCTAGTATCCAAACTCAAGATGGTATTCTTAACTCCCACTTGAGTTTGAAGGGGGATGTTAAAGTATAATTAGGATCAATTAAGATCAGTTAGTATCAATTATATTTATTTAACATATCTGTATATTTATTATAGGATATTACACTTTTATTGCTTTGATTTTTCTAGTACCTATATATACCCTTGTATATTATATCATTTCAACACACTCAATAATACACAATCACTTTGTTTAAATTACTCTCTTGTTTCTAACATGTATGTTACAGATTTTGTGTATATGTTGGTTATGTTAAATTTATATTTTGATTGTGTTTAATTTAATACATTTTATTGAATTGTATTAAATTTTATTATGATTATGTTAATTTTAATTTTTTTTAATTTAATATCTACTAACACGTCTCTTTTGCGTTGCTACCAAGACGGATAACATCTAACTGTCAACAAGCATCACAAAAAAACACCACTTTCAAGATAAAAGAAAAATAACATATATCCATATATTGTCTCACCATCTTTAATAGATGCAATTTTTAGTTTTACTAATTTTTAAGATAAAATATGATGTCTCACTGTTATGACTAGCAACTGCTTATTTGTGATTTTTAGTGGTGTGGGTTTGTTTCTCAGGGACTCGTTGTTCGTGTTGTTTTTTTGTTCTGTTGGCGGTCCTAGGCTTCTTAGTGCCTTCGAGGTTTTTGACATTCGTGTAATAGTCTAGATCTTTAGCTTACGTCTTTGTTGTTTTATGTTTGGTTCTTGTTTTGTTTAGTTTAAGTTTCATTTTTTCTTGTTGTCTGTAGCTTGCTCTCACTTCCCTCTTTGGGATTTAAGTGAGTTCTAAAACTATAAAAAAAATCTCTATGGAGGCGGAACTCGCTCCCACAAATAAATAGGAATGAGGACGAAATTGAAGTACTCACTTTATAGAGCTTTATAAAATTTTCGCGAAAGAGAATTTACTTAAATGCTATTATATATTTTTATTTTAATTTTTATTGTTAGAGTATAATTAGGATCAATTAAGATTAATTAGTATCAATTATATTTATTTAGCATATCTGTATATTTATTATAGGATATTACGCTTTTATTATTTTGATTTTTCTAGAACCTATATATGCCCTTGTATATTGTATCATTCCAATACACTCAATAATACATAATCATTTTCTTCAAATTACTCTCTTGTTTCTAACATGCTATCAAGAGTATAGGTTTTTTTTTCATGGAATGTTTTCTTCTTCTGACAGCCTTTTTGTACCTGTTTTCGATCCCTTTTCTGACATTTTCCTTCGTCAATGACCATACTATTGTCTTCGTCTCATCTTTCTGGTTCCAACCACGTCGCTGGAATCCTTCAGACGCGTCGCCGGAAGATCGTTGCCTGCTTTTCTTTTCTTCTCCTTCCAGACGCATCCAGCACCGTTGATCAACATCCACGATCAACGGTCCAGACTCCTCCATATGTCACAGACCGTTCTCCCTGCCGACCCGCATCCATCCTGCTTGTCAACACTGCACGACCTGCTTCCTGACCTGCGCGCCAGCTTCTCATCGCGTCAACGTTGACGTGCCTTCTTCTTCCTCTCATGCGTCGCCACGTGTCCTCTTCTGCTGACATAGCACATAGTGGGACCCATCTTAAGATTTATTGGTGAGATCTTTTCGATTTTGACTTCCGTTTTCTCATTTTTTGCTCTGATCTTACAGTTTTCTTTTCTCTCTTTCATCTTTGTATCTACTATTATGAAAAAATCAGATGTCTTTGCTGACACAGACAGGGAGGATAAATTCTGTCAAAACTATAACTGTTCTGGGAACCTCTTCTCAGACTGTCCTTCTATTGAATGTTGCAAATGCAAATAGAAAGGTTGCATTAGCTACAATTGTCCAAACCTGTTCTGCCATTATTGCAAGCTCTTGAGATATTTGATTACTACCTTTCCTACTCGCCCACTACGTTCAGATAAGAACAAGTATCATTCTCGTCCCAACTACTCTAAGAATGTGCCTGCTTTTACTGCTGCTGCTGCTAATGAATCCACCAACTCTACTTCTCTCAACCTACCTTCTGTCTCTCCATCCGGAATTGAGTCTCTTCTTAAGCAATTTTTCTCCTTTTCTAGTAATACCTCTGCCGCTTTTTCCACTCTTTCAGGTAATTATAAATGGTATTTTGATTCTAGTTGCTTTAATTACATGTCTTCTTTGCGTCATCTTTTCTCATCTTTGTTTACTACCTTCTGTCAACATTGCTGATGGTTCCCTCTTGCATACAACACATAAGGGTTTTATTTCACAGTCAAATCTTACTCTACCTGGCACTTATTTTATTCCCAAATTAAACTTTAATCTTATCTCTATTGGCCAACTTGTTGATCTCAATTTTGATATCAATTTTTCTATTTCTGGTTGTCGTGTGCAAAATTGTTAAACGGGACAGATCATCGGGACTGGACATAGGTTAGAAGTTTGTTGGAGCTCGAGAATCTTCATATTCCTTCTACGTAAAATTTCTATGCTATTTTTTCTCTATCTATACTTCACTTGTGGCATTGCCGTCTTGCCCACAGGTCCTTAAGAAAATTGCGTCCTCTTATATCTAAAGTTGTTTTAGGTCAAGTTAATCATGAGTCTTTTGATTGCATTTCTTGTCAAACTACAAAACAACGAGCATTATCCTTTCGTAATAATACATCTCTTACTTGCTCTCTTTTTGATCTTATTAACTTTGATGTTTGGGGCCCCGCTTTCACCGCTTCTATGGAAGGGGCTCGATAATTTGTAGTATTTATTGATGATTATTCACATTTTACTTGGATTTATTTGATAACTAATCATCATGAGTTGCTTTAACTTTATATTAACTTTGCTACTATGATTAAAACTCACTTTTCCAAGGTCATTAAAGTCTTTCGACGCGATAATACTATGGAATATCGTGACTCCAAACTTTTATGTGATAGAAGATGTTATATAATACTTTATAACATTAATTGAGAGGGGAAAAAATTAAAAGAAGTCATTCTCTATTACAAACTAGTCACCAGCTATTTTTTTTTCTACTAGTTGAAATAGTCATTGTACAACTTCTCTAAAGGCATAAACTAATAGAAAGAGACCTATAAATAGTTATATATCTAATATATTTATTTAAGTAAGAGCATCTCTTAAAGTTTACTTGAATTTTTGTATAGACTTTCTTTCTATTTTTTTATTTTTTATGCTGAAATTCGTTTTTCTTTTAGGGTTCAATAAGAATTGAATTCTACATCTTTTAATTATAGAAACTCTAATATCATACCATGAAATCACTCTTCTCAAAAATTACATTTAAATTTTCTCGCTGAACAGGTTAATTTGTCTGAGTTTCCTTTTCCTGGTACCTCTCAACAAGCTGAACGCAAATACCGTCACATTTTTTACTCTGTTCGTGATATGCTTATTTTTTCTTCGTGTCCTGAGCGTACTTGGGGTGAAGCTATTCTCACTATTGTCCATGCTATCAATAAACTTCTTTCTTCTATCCTCAGTGACACTACTCCCTTTGAGCATCTTTATCATACCTCTTCAGATTATAGCTCTCTTCGTATTTTTGGTTGTGTCTATTTTATCCTTCTTCAGCCTTATGAGCATAATAAACTTGAACCTCGGGCTTGCATGTATTTTTTTTTTGTTATGGCAATGAACACAGGGGTTATCGTTGTTGGAATCCTATCTCTCAACGTATTTGTATATTTCGTCATGTTGTATTCTGAGAGCATCACATGTTCTCTAGTTTTTTCTCTTTTGGGTTCATTCCTTCTACTCAGTCACCGTTTTTTACTAACTCCCATATTGAACTTTTTCCTATAGTGACGATACTACATGTTCTATCTCCAATCAACCTCTCGAGCCTCCTACACTTTTGCCTTCTCTATATCCCGATGATTCCAGACCAGACGATAACACTACTCCTGCTGTCATGCCTCCTTCCTCCACTAATTCTTCTAGGATAAGAAATTCACCTCCTCATCTTTTTTATTTTCATTATTTTTTTACTATTCTTCATCACCATGAACCTAAGTTATTCCGAGAAGCCTCAACAAATCCAAATTGACAGCAAGCAATGTAGGAAGAAATCCAGGCACTTGAAGAAGCACACACTTGGGATTTGGTTGATCCTCCTTCTGATCAAGAAGTTGTGGGTAGTAGATGGGTATACAAGATGAGGACTCGCTCTGATAATTCTATTGACCGTTATAAGGCACGATTAGTTGCTCAAGGATGTTTGCAAGAATATGGTATTGATTATTAAGAGACTTTTGCTCCTGTTGCTCATCTCACATCTGTTTGCACTCTCCTTGCCATTGCTGTGGTAAAAAAATGGGCTCTCAATCAGATGGATATGAAGAATGCATTTCTTAATAAGATTTGAAGAAGAAGGTTTATATGAAACCACCCCCGAGATATCTTTGTCCTTCTACCAAAGTCTGTCTCTTTCGTAAGGCATTTTATGGTCTTAAGCATTCCTCGTGAATAGTTTGAAAAGTTCAGCACTACTATATGCAATCTCGGTTTCACTTGCAGTCTTCATGAGAATGCTCTCTTTATCTGTAAAAGTGAACGTGGAGTTGTTCTTCTACTTTTGTATGTCAAAGACATTATCATTACTGGAGATGACGTTGATGACATGCTCTCAAGTTAAGTATGCTTTTGATCTTCTTGCTCGAGTCGGAATTATAGATAGTTGCATTGAGTCTAATGTTCGGTTTACTCCTATGGTTGACACTATTTTGGATAATCCTACTCTTTATCGACAATTAGCTAGAGGTCTCGTCTGACTATCGCATGACCAAACATCGCCTATCCAGTTCATGTTCTTAGCGAGTTCTTGTCACCTCCTCGTACTACTCACTATGCGGCAGTTCTTCGCATTCTTCGCTACATCAAAGACACTTTGTTTCATGGCCTTTATTTTTCTGTCCGTTCATCTTTAACCTTTCAAGTGTACTCTGATGCTGATTGGGCTAGTGATCCCACTGATCGTCGTTCTACTATTGGTTATTGTCTGTTTCTTGGTGACTCTCTCATTTTCTGGCGAGCCAAGAAGCAAAAGTTCACTGCTCGATCAAGCACTGAAGCTGAATTCCATGCTCTCGCTGACAGTACTGCTAAGATTGTCTTGATTTATTGGCTTCTCGAAGACTTGGGTGCTCCTCAGTCGTCCCCAACTGATATTTTTTGTGACATCACCAGTGCTATTCAGATTGTCCATAATGATCTTTTTTATGAATGCATTAAACACATTGAAATTGATTGTCACTTTATCTGACAATGTCTCCTTATTGATGTTATTCGTCTTATAGCTGTTGGAACTCTGGATCAGATTGCTGATCTTTGCACGAAGGTTTATCACTCTACTCGTTTTTGGATTCTAGTATCCAAACTCAAGATGGTATTCTTAACTCCCACTTGAGTTTGAAGGGGGATGTTAAAGTATAATTAGGATCAATTAAGATCAGTTAGTATCAATTATATTTATTTAACATATCTGTATATTTATTATAGGATATTACACTTTTATTGCTTTGATTTTTCTAGTACCTATATATACCCTTGTATATTATATCATTTCAACACACTCAATAATACACAATCACTTTGTTTAAATTACTCTCTTGTTTCTAACATGTATGTTACAGATTTTGTGTATATGTTGGTTATGTTAAATTTATATTTTGATTGTGTTTAATTTAATACATTTTATTGAATTGTATTAAATTTTATTATGATTATGTTAATTTTAATTTTTTTTAATTTAATATCTACTAACACGTCTCTTTTGCGTTGCTACCAAGACGGATAACATCTAACTGTCAACAAGCATCACAAAAAAACACCACTTTCAAGATAAAAGAAAAATAACATATATCCATATATTGTCTCACCATCTTTAATAGATGCAATTTTTAGTTTTACTAATTTTTAAGATAAAATATGATGTCTCACTGTTATGACTAGCATGTGATATTATATATGACCAATCATATTATATGGAACATTTAAAAATCATTGTTTTTAGTGTAAGTAAATTGCAGCACAGGTTTAAATTTTGTAAATTAGCAAGCAAATTATAACAGTTTTTGAGGGATTTATTTTTGGCCCAAATAAGAGTAAATCATATATACCAAAGAACTTAAAACGAAATGTAAACCCTCCTTATCTCCTGCGATTTAAGCTCAAATTTCACAGAAATAAATGAGCTTAAATCACACTAATAGTGCGAGTTAAGAACAAATGGCGAGACTTCTCAAGAATCAAGGTGATTTATTGCGAAAATAATTAGTATGACAAATTAGAGATAATATTCAATTTGATCCCTAAACTTTTATGTGAGTCTCAATTTAGTCCTTAAAGTTTCAATTGTCTCTATTTAGTCTCTAAACTTTGTGAACATAACTCATGTTAGTCCTTGAAACAATTTTCAACGTACAAACGTTAATGAAACACTGTCGTGACAGCTGGATGCCACACTAAACTTTGTAAAATGACGTCGTTTTGGTTTTGACACTCAAATGACCTAAAAACAACATCCTAAATGGTGTTTATTAAAATTTTACCTAACAAAATAAGTAATACAATGCCGTTTTTTGAGCTATTTAAATGTCAAAATTAAAACTGCATCATTTTACAAGTTTTAACGTGACATGTGATAGTCTACAACAGCGCTCTATTAACGTTTTTATACTAAAAATGGTCTCAGGGACTAATATGAGGCACATTTATAAATTTTGGGGACTAAATAAAAACAATTGAAATCTCAAAGACTAAATTGAAACTCGCGTGTAAGTTCAGGGACAAAATTGAGTATTATCTCGATAAATTATTCTGTTAAAGCCCATGTTAAGTAGACGAAATAAATATAAGTCAAGTAAACATTCTCACGAATAAATAATCTATTTTTAGTTAGATAGATTCTTTTTTGTAATCACAATCAATGAAAAATATTAATTGATTGATGTTATTATATAGCTAAGTAATAGTTCACGTTTTAAGGTTACAATAAATAATATTGCTACCAAGATTTGAATTGATTCATCATGTTGCAGCGAATCTACC
>NC_029791.2:124053594-124059560 GCF_000816755.2 Arachis ipaensis | reverse complement strand
ATATTTGTACATTCAAATATTATTATTATTATTATTATTTACTCTCAGAATATGTTGGCTGTTGCAGGCTTTTGTAAGGTTTTTAGAATTTTTTCTACCACTTTGCATGATTGTGAAAGTTAATTAGTATATGAATAGGCTGTCGGTGATGTGATGTTAGAACGGTTGGAGGCAAAGTGGTAGCTCAAAGATTAATGTAAACAATAAGCATTAGACATTTTATAACGCAAGGGGAAAAATTCAATATATCCAATTCTTCATTCTATGTACCCAGGCCCAGGACCAGACGGACACGTATGTGTCCTACACGTAATGATCTAGTTATATAATTTACAGGATTAAATACGATTTTGTTCTCTAACGTAGAAGTTAAAAATTTATTTTGTTTTTGACCTTTTTTTCGCTACAAAATAGTTCCGAAGGTTTTAATTTATTTTCAAATCGTCCTTTTATCAAATTTTTTATTTTTATTCCAAAAATACCCCTAACTATAAAAAAAACGTTGAATAAGGGAAAAACAGGGAAGGGGAAAAGGGGGAAAGGGGGAAGGGATTCGCGGGGGATAAATGGGGAAGAATCTCGCCGCTTCAATCTGCCGCCACTATTCGTCGTCGTTCGGTGGCTGGATCTCACTGCTGCTCCTCTGCGTTAGGCGGAGGTGCTCGATGGCGGTGGGTTCTGGTTCGAGGCAAGAACAAGGGGAGGCTTCGGTGGTGAGTCGAAGGAGGAGAAGAGGTCGCGTTGTGACGGTGGCGCTAGGGTAGCACGAAGAGAGAAAAGGGTTGCGGCGCTGTGATGGCGGTTTCGGGTGGCTCGTCGGCTTCTGCTTCCATTCTGCTTTTGCTTCTATTATGTTGTTGATTTTTTATTATTATTGCTTCTGGTTGCTTCTAATTGATTATATTGTTTCATTGTTGTTGTTGTTGTTGTCCTGCTCCTGCTCCGATTTCTTCTTGATTCCATTGTTGATTCACTGTTGTTGTTGTTGTTGTTGTCGTCCTGCTCCTACTTCTGCTTGATTACATTGTTGATTCATTGTTGGTGCTGCTTCTTGTTATGTTTCTGTTTGTTCTTGTGCTTGTGCTTGATTTTGGGGAAGACGAGGAAGGGGCATTTTGGTCCGAAGGACGGTTTTAAAACTAAGTTAAAACTTTGGGGCCATTTTGTAGCGAAAAAAAGATCAGGGAAGAAATAAATTTTCGACCTCTACGTTAGAGACCAAAATCATACTTAACCCCAATTTATAAGTTTTCCATATGGTTTTATTTAATGTTTTTTAAGTGAGAATAACAAGAATATATGTGTTTCGGAGGTTATTTGAAATAGTAATTTAGGTCCGAATGTGAAGTCCAACTCCCTTTAGGAGTTGTGTCCGGCGTCTTCAGAGAGAAGGAAGTCTCGCCGCGCCTGACCATCGCCATCACGACTCACCATCGCCTTCGCAGTGCCGCGATTCACCGTCGCCCTTGCAGCGCGGCAATTCCCGCTCGCCAGCCCCGCGACTCGCCCTTACTTCTGATTCGGCTTTTACTTCTGCTTCTGCTTCCGATTCTGTTTTTGCTTCTGCGTTTGCTTCGGCTTCTGCTTCTGCATCTGCTTCTGTTATTTTTCTGATTTTATTGTTGTTATGTGTTGATTTTGTTGTTGAATTGATATTGTTGTTTTTGAATTTGAATAATGTGTTATTGTTGGTGTTGAATATTGTATTCTTGAATCTGACTATTGGTATTTGGTGGGAGTAAGGGAGATGGTGGTGGTGGTGGAGGGTATTTTTGTCCGTAAAAAGTCAAAAGGACGATTTTAATACAAAAAATAACGTTGGGGACGATTTTAAATCCAAAATAACGTTGGGGACGAATTTGATTTTGACACTAAACTTTAGGGACCAAAACAATACTTATCCCTATAATTTATAAGTTTTGCATATGGTTTTATTTAATGTTTTTTTAAGTGAGCACAACTAGAATATATGTGTTTCGGAGGTTATTTGAAACAGTAATTTAGGTCTGAATGTGAGGTCCAACTCCCTTTAGGAGTTGTGTCCAGCGTCTTCTAGTGCTAAGGTGCTGTCGTTCAACGTCTGGGTGAAGGAGGTGGGGGGTACCTGCAAGAGATTCTGATACTTAAGTTAATAAAGATTTTAGGCAAGTTTTTAGTAGATTGGAGTTCAAAAAATACTTAAGAATGTCAAGGTATTTATTTATAAGTGTAGAGGTGGGGTCAATAACCACCTTTTGAGTAGTTCCACATTTTTTTTTATAAAAAAGGAGGGCTAATGCCCCAAAAGAGAAAACCAAGAGTTTACATCTCAGAAACTAAACGGGAACTATTTACCCCTCTTACATCATCAACTAAAAGAGTTCTTATCCCTATTGAAAGAATATTAATAAAGTGATACCAAATTTCATCTTCAAGCTTTTTATTGTCAACCAGTCCACATTTTTCTTACCTTCTTTGTAAGTGTGTGTGATTTTGACGTCTTAATCTTTTTGAAACCATCTTTCAATTCTCCTTATGCTAGCATTAGGGTGTTTTTTTTTTCTTTTTGACAAAATCCTATAAATGATCATGGAGTCCGTTAACAGTATCAAATGTCTAACTTCCAAATCCCAGGTTGTTCTCAACGCGTTGCAAACTCCCTAAATCTCTGCCTAAAAAGTGGTGCAGCATCCCAAATTCACCATGAACCCCACCAGCCATCTTCTATGGCTATTTCTCAGCAGACTTCCACATCCTGTCAACCCTGGATTTCCATTCGATGACCCATTTGTCATGTGTACGTGCAAATTGGGATTCATGCAAAAGATGCATACGCGCAAGGGATGCGTGCGCGCAGCTTGGGATTCATGCTTACGTATAAGGCATGCGTGCGCATGACCATGAGAAACTCCACACTTCATTAAAGTGAATTAAATTTAGTAATTTAAGAGCCTAAAAAGAATGTTTTTAATCATTAAGCATAATTAGGAGAAATTCACAAAACTATGTTATTTCAATGAATAAACGTAAAAAAAGTCGACAGATTCTACTCATTTAAAGCAAATAAATACCATAAAATGTGAATTTATCAGTGAGTTAATACTCAATTTAGTCCTTGAATTTGCATGCAAGCCTTAATTTAGTCTTTGAAGTTTCAATTGCATTTCTTTAATTTCAAAACTTTGCAAACATGATTCATATTAATCCTAAAAATTTTCTAGCATAAAAACGTGAAGCGTTGACATGGACAACCAAATATCATGTCAGAATTTGTAAAACGATGTCATTTGATTTTGACGCTCAAATAGCTCAAAAATAACGCCGGATTACTTGTTTTAGGAAAAAAAAGTTTTAATAAATACATAAAGAAAAAGTTTAGGGGCAGTAACTTTTGTATTTTGTGGCCAGCATTTAACCATTAAAGAAAGAGTGAGTGATCTCCCACCATTAAATGTAATCTCACACCATTAAATATACTATTGATGGCCAATTGATACTTACAAAACACAAAAATTACTGGCCCCTAACAATCCTCAATACAGAATTCAACGTGATATTCGATTATCTACGTTAATATTCTGTTAATGTTTGTGTATTGAAAATGATCTCAATGACTAATGTAAATCATATTCGTAAAGTTTAAAAATTAAATAGAGGCAATTCAAATATTAGAGATTAAATTAAAATTTATATACAAATTAAAACACCAAATTGAATATTATCCAGAGACGAGATGTAAGAATAGAAGAATGAAATCATGACTGCAAGTATGGCGCGGCACATGCATTAAATATTGAAAATCTTGGTTAACAACCTGTAATAAATAGCCTCTCTCATGAGAAGGAGGCAAAACGACGCCGTATTGCCACGTTGAAGCAAGCAGCACGTACATACATGTGTGGCTGCCCCGTGACTCTCATGTCACTCACGAGCTTTCCACATCTTCTTTTCATCCACTCACTCACTCACTCACTCCCTCATTGAGGCATGTATTCTATTTCTATCATTCTTCCTCATTTTCTTCGGTTAGTTATTATGTTTCATTTCCAATTATATTTTTCATAATCTATCTGCCTTATGTTTCGCACACAGATTCTAAAGTTAAAAACCATGTTGAAGCAATCACCAAGTAGCAGAAATCAAAGGACTAAAAGCTTCAAGGTAAAGCAGGGTTTTCAAATATTTACTTTGATTGTTGTTGCTATCTGGTTGATTTACCAACTCCACCACTCGCATGATGATTCTCCTCGTCATGATGAAGTCGCAAAGCTTGGAAGAAAAGTTTTGAATCCGTACGAACTGATCGATGATACAGAAGAGAGCAAACCCCAAAGACTTGAAGAGGAAGAACATGAGGAAGTAGAAGACCTCATTGACGAAGAAGATAAAGAGAAGGAGGAGGAAATCCAAGATGAAGAAGAAATCATTGAAAAACAAAACTTGTTGCAAGATCAAGGTCAAAGTCAAAGAGAAAAAAACACAGGTGTTTAATGTTACCTGTGGAAATAGAATACTCTTCTTTTTCAAATTCATGGATTATTACTAAAACAGAACATGCTGTGCTTAGCTCTAATCATTCTAGAAATGGATTAAATTCTAATTCTTTACTTCATTGACAAGGCATTATTTGATTTTATCAGAATCAGAATGATACATATATATGGCACTGAAATAGAGGTGAGCGGGTGGGTTTGGTTCGGGTTGATAGTAAAATTAGAATTGAACCGATCAAAATATAATTAATTTGGTTTGATTTAGTTTGGATTTATATTTTTTTGTATATATATTCGAATCAAACCAAATTGATTAAGAATGGATTCGTTCGGTTCGGATAATTGAATTCCGATAACTTTAAAATTCATAAAAAAGATCAAATTTTTATCTTAAAAATTCAACAAGTACAATAAACATGTAACATCAATAGAAAGAATCTAAACATGTTAAACACCAAATATATTAAAAACTAAAATAGTGAATAATCTTTGTCTAATGAAAAAGTCATATATATTTTTTTTATTTAATTAATATATGATCGGGTTCGCGGGTTGGTTCGGATTCTGCACTCTCAAAACCGATACCCGAACTAATTACTAACAAAGATCATTGGTTTGGTTCGAATTGAACCTAATTATCCGTTGGTTCCAGAACTAATTTAATTGATTTGGTTCGAATTTGGATGGATAATCCAGTATCCGCTACCCATAATCACCCCAACACTTAAATTTGACTTGTGTCAAACTAAAGGTAATTCAATATTCATCTTTTGTATATGCAAATAATAACAAAATGAGAATATATAGAAATCATTTTCATGTTTAATGCATGACAATGATTTATGTCATATTGTCCAAAGATATTTACTGAATTTTACTTTAATCTGTCAAGAACATGTTATTGGTAAAAAAGATGATAAATACTTAAAATTTTATTTATTTTAGTATTTTTGTCTTTTTTTGTTTTGGAGATTATATTTTGGAAGAGTATAAGAAAAGTATTATGTCCACATGTTATATGTTAGATATATGGTAGTGATTTAGTGCGGCTGCTGTATTTATGGGATAAAATATGAATCTAATTTAAACTCTCTATACTTCTGTTTAAATGTATATTACTATTTAAGAGATTTAAATATTTTGATTGTATAACAACATAATGAAAATTTAGAAGATGATGTAAATTATAAAATTCAAGTGCCTTGGTCAAAGTGGAGGAGTGTTTCAAATTTCTTATGCAACCAAAAAAGATATACATTAACAAATTTTATCACACTACTATTAAATCAATTGTGTTAAATGTTATGATATTAATGTTATGTGTAATGTTCAAAACCAACTTATAATTTTTGAAAAATCTATTTTATTTATAAAAAAATTTTCATCACTCTTCTTTTAAAATAAATATTTTAGAACTAAAAAATTAAACATAAAATAATTTATTTATAAATTATTTTTTTAAAAATTTAATTAAATTATTTATCCAAATTTGAT
>NC_029791.2:124052423-124053205 GCF_000816755.2 Arachis ipaensis | reverse complement strand
TATTATTATTATTATTATTATTATTATTGTTATAAACAGAATATAGTAGAAACAATGGCAATATTTATTTTGTGATATATTTATATTGAACAATTATTGAAAAAAAATTGTTTTTTCTTTGGTAAACCACGGGCTAAAGGCCCAAGGGAAAAAACGGTAGGAGCACCGTGGCAGAGGGTGGGTTAGTGTTGGTTTTTGATATGGGCCTCAAATCGGTGTTTTCTATATTAAAATCAGCCCAATTAATTGCTCTTAATGGTAAAGTAATACAACAAATTTGTATGTTGGGCCTCTTAATCCCTGTCCAAAAACTATAAACCTATTGTGAGAACATTAAGCGAAGCCTGACCCAAAAAAACATTACACGAAGTACTTAGGTTGGAAGATTGAAATCATTGAATAGAGGATTTGCCTGATTTATTTGAGTCATTCTCAAGTCTTTTCAAAGTAAATAAACTCTTTCCAATTAATTTATGATGTATTTTGTTGAGAGCATCTAAGAATTGTTAGATTAATTATGCAAACTACATATTTCAGGACGGATCCAGAAATTTTAATATGAAGGGGTCGAATTTTAGATAATTTTTTTCCTTCCTTAAAAATAATTAACATATAGTTATTAGAGTTAGTTTTTTAAAAGATTTATTAATATATATATATATATATATATATATATAAATTTATTTTTTTTTTTACTTTTTTTTTTTTTATGTTATTTATATAAAAAAATATATTAAACGACGCTATCCTAAGGAGGACACCTAAAGGCGAGCCGTAATGGC
>NC_029791.2:124048099-124051037 GCF_000816755.2 Arachis ipaensis | reverse complement strand
TGTTTAGCTAACAATTATCATATATCTTATTAATTTAAATTAATTCTTTTAAAATTTTAAAAAATTTGAAAATTAATTATAAATTATTAATTGTTTGAAAGACACAATACTCTTATAGAATACAAGATATAAGATATCTTTATAAAATTTTTCTTTTAACAACGTAAATTTAGAAGAAAAATGAGTATTTTTTACAAGAAAATAATATCTAAAGTACATAATGTGATTACCAAAATATAACTACGTAAGTCATTATTAATATAATAATATAAATGTTAAATATATTAATATAAAAAATAAATATAGAGATTATTATATAAAAACTAATTTAAAAGGTATAAAGACTTGAGGGTATGATATTAAATAAGTTAAGTAAAAAATATTAGTGAATTAAATAATTAAAACATAAATCCATCACATAGTAAAAAATAATACTTATAAAATTATTAAATTACATAATATTTTTTATTTTTTAAACACATATCTCATATATAAATATAGGTTCTTAAAATTTTGGAGTGGCCTCGGCCACTACTCGCCCCCTCTAAATCCGTCCTGCGTATTTGCTAAAAGTAGAAGAGGGTTGTTTATTTAATTTAAAAGTCCCCTTTTTTCACCACATGTTGATGCCAAGGACTGTGAATGGTAATGTTCAATGGCAGTAATTGTGAAACTAACATTACTGCTCATAACTAACAATACATCAAAGAATTCAAAACAACCTTAAAAATCACATGATCTCACTTGACTTGTCTCTTTGCTCACTAATCCTTTCTAAGAATGCTTCAAGTGCACTCTCCCATGCGAATTCCATTGCAATAGCATCCACATAATCGATGTTCCTGTCAGTAAAATGAAGTTAGGAGGCAAATAATAAGCAAAAAGAATTAGCTCCAAAAGTAGCAATTAGTTCCTACAACTACAAGCAAGGTTATCCAAATCGAGTTTCTGAGTTTAGTTTTACCATTCAAGACTACCTATAAACTTCACAAAGTTATTGTGAACTCTCGAGTTTGATAACCTTGACTACAAGTAAAATTTCAGTGGAAAAAGATAATGAAATTTATCATACCTGCAAAAAAGGCAACAGCAGACAGATTTTGAATCTGCATTGTTTGATAAATAAAGTATTCAGTGACAAAGTGACCAAGAGCATAGATAAATGATAAGAAAGTAGCCAGGTAAATGGGCTTATTGTCAAGGTTGAATGCGCAGATATAGCAAAGTGTGCAGGTCAACAGTGTCCAAGTTCCAAATGTGCGTCCATGAACTTCAGTCACTATACAAATTTAACAAACTCTTTATCAGTGCTCGGAGTTAAAAGTATATTACATTAGTATTCTACCATATGAGAATTGAGATTATCTTTAATATAAAAGCTAAAATAAGTGTAAAACAACTTAAAGATCATAATTACTTATTGAATTTCCTTTAGTTCAAGATCAACTTGAGAACAAACCATCGTCATTGCGCCTAGTAAAGACACTCAGCCAAGCTTTAGAAGAATGGCAAGTAAAACTAATTTCATTCCAATTCGATACCCTGCTAAGTTTTCTTCATCCCCCTCTCTACATTGCTAAAAGATTGCAATATATAAAGCGTTCAGATACGTTATCCTAACATATACTAGAGGGGAACCGGAGGAAGTATACTTTCTTAGATTCACTGTTTTGACTACGAAATCAAATTTGTTTCCTTGTTTAATCAAATCCCACTGTATTGAAATTGGAAAAGAATTATTGTTTTCTTGTTTTGGTTAGAACAATTAAATTCCAAAACCATATTTTCTCATTTTGTAATGCAATGCAGGGTAGCATCAAGATTAGCATAACTATGAAATCTAAGTGCCTAGAAAACGTAAAATCATATAAACAAATGCCTAAAATCCGGTTATGACTTGCGTTATGTATTAGATTATGTATTTATAAAATAATCATTTAGTTAATAATAACAATTAGGTACTAGTTAGTTATATTTTTTTTTTCTCTTGTTAGTGTGTATATATATAAAATGTACTCCTATATAATCTTCTTCAAGTTCTCTATGAAAATTTTAAGAAATAGTATACAAGAGTACATTGTATATATGCATACATGTGTTAATAAGGAAAAAAAAAAAAAAACTAACTAGCACTTAATTGTTATTATTAACTAATTAATCATTCTATAAATACATCTCATAATGTAGCTGAGTGAACAAATGGAACAGAAAAAAAATATCTCATTGTTTATAAAAGTGGAAAAGTTGAAGAAAAAATGATGTTTTCTTGGATATATGTAAAGAGCTCGGTTCAATAAATTCAAAATATATCCTACACAAAACTAGAAAGATCTCAATTTTATTCAAATTCATATACAATGCTTACAGTAAATCTCCTACATTCACTTCTTACACGATTCGGAGTAACAAAATCAAAATATGTCTGAATCTCAAACATGCAAAAGGAACTACACAAACATAAGCAGATACATGGATAACATGAATGCCTTCATATTTCAGTGAATTCACAGAAATTAATTTAAGAGAGAGAGAGAATTAGTTACTGGTGGTGTTGGAGAAGACGCCAAGGCGGAGGGCCCAAATGTTGAAGAAACCAAACCAAACAGAAGCAAGTCGGAGAGTGCCAACTGCTAACAGCCACCATCCTAGTGCCTTCATTCTCGAATTATAATTTCTATTGATGTTTGTGAAAGATGCAAGATTGTGAATTAGAAATGTTCGTTACTGTTGTCACTCAATTAGGAAATTAGGGATTAGGAATCAAACATGAAGGTGAAGACTGGGGAGTAAAGAGTGAGGACATATTCTAATTTCTGGGTACTAATGTCAGAGTACATATTGTTTAAAATTTAAATACTCAAAATCGTTCTAATTATTTTAATAAAATATTTTAATTTTTAATATTTTTTATTTGACAAAATTTTAAAAATTATTCTTT
>NC_029791.2:124043681-124045720 GCF_000816755.2 Arachis ipaensis | reverse complement strand
TCACTAAATTTATCTCGTTTAATACTATAAACGAGATATATATACATTTCGTTGATAGCGAGGCTCCGGATCACAATTCGAACTTTTCGACCACTTTCTCTTCTCTTTTACCAGTTCAAAATTTAATTCACCATTTTTCGGTCAAATTAATTTGTCTAGTTTAATTTCGACAAAAATAACACAATTTAATCGATTATATGTCTTAAATTTTAATTATTAAAAAATATCTTTATAAAAGAGTGAACACCCAATCCGGTCCCTGTCCTTTTCCTCGATGGACATCACGGACCTTGTCCAAAAAAAAGGGACATATCAGTCCCTGTCCCATACTTTTGTGAGACTTTCCGGTCCTTCCGTCATCTCTCCTGACCAAAACAGACGAAACTTGCCTACGTGTCAGTTAACGTTGCTGAGTTGGAGGTTAATAGTCTGTTAAGTTCCACGTGGCTATTAAGAAATGGATAGGGGTCGATTTGTCCCCCTTTGGTGACCTAAAACTATGTCGTTTTAGTGGTCTGAGACGTTGCTATTAGGGAATGGTAAGGGGTCGTTCTGTCCCGTTCTAGAAACAAAAAACGACTTTGTTTTTAGTCTTCACTGAAACACAATGGTTTGAAAGTGATTCGACGTTGCTAATCTCTCACTCTTCTCCCAACCCAAATACGAACCCTAGGAGACCATGATTGGTAATGGAGAGCGTTGTTCATCATTAAACCCACGAAGCAGAGACGATTCAGGCTGGGGCCTAAATTCTGGTGGGAGTGCTGGAGCTCCGAGGAAGAAGAAATGGGTTGCCCCAATTTGTTATTGTGGTTCTCATGCAATATTGTTCATGTTAGGGACAGTGAAGAATCCAGACAGATTATTCTTTCGCTGCCCAAAATTCAAGGTAGTTTTTGAGAGTTTAGCTAATTTTTTGTTTTCAATTTCTATTCCACAGATGATAACAAATGTTAAACTTTTTTGTAGACTGGAAAATGGCATTGCAACTTCTTTGCATGGTTAGATGATTATGTATCTTCATGTGGTGAGGATGCTAACAAGGCTGTCTCATTTGGGGCATCAAAGCAGAAGCAGAATCGATTGGAAGGCCATAGTTATGTGGTGGATAACAAAGTTAATGAGTTGGAGGAAAGATTAATTGGTTTGGAGGATCAGTTAGATTACTGCAAACTGAAAATGGGTGAAAGTAGATGTATTAGGTATGGGTTTAATTTGTTAGCATTTCTGGGTGGGATTGTAATTGCAAGCTTGTTTAGAACAAGTGTATAGGAATTTGATAGCTGAATTTTGTTATTTCACTGAGTTGAGTTGTGAACAACACTTTTGATGATGAATGAAGCAGGAATTATTGTGTTGAATTTGTAAAATTTGAACCATGGCCTGTGATGAATATGTTAAATCTCATCCCTATATTGATAGATAATGGCATATATGTCATGACATAAATTTAACAAAGGGGGACAAATCGACCCCTGTCCATTTCCTAATAGCGACGTCTCAGACCACTAAAACGACGTAGTTTTAGGTCACCAAAAGGGACAAATCGACCCCTGTCCATTTCCTAATAGCCACGTGGAACTTAACAGACTATTAACCTCCAACTCAGCAACGTTAACTGACACGTAGGCAAGTTTCGTCTGTTTTGGTCAGGGGAGATGACGGAAGGACCGGAAAGTCTCATAAAAGTATGGGACAGGGACCGATATGTCCCTTTTTTTTGGACAAGGTCCGTGATGTCCATCAAGAAAAAGAACAGGGACTGGATTGGATGTTCACTCTTTATAAAAAGACATTTTCAGCATCTTTATCTGAGTGGTTCTCTTCGTTTAAACTGTAAACACATTATTTTAACACGTATTTCGTTTACAATGTAAATAAAATAAGTAAATAAATGAGATATATAATAAACTGTATACACGTGTCATGCACACGTATTTTATCTCATTTACGGTGTAAATGAGATAAAAAATTAAAAAACGAATTTCTGTAATAATTTTTATAATTATTTATTTTAATAATTAAAATATTTATATTAT
>NC_029791.2:124037558-124043460 GCF_000816755.2 Arachis ipaensis | reverse complement strand
ATAGATTCTAAATCTGATCTAATCTATGCAAGTATGTAACTTACCAAAAATGTAATAATTTAAATCCAATTTTAATAATTTTTAATTTGTATTGAATTAAATGAATGATTTAATTTAGATCTATTTAAATTTAAACAGCAACATTCTAGATCTTTCGAGGTGGATTCAGGTTCTATCATGACAAGGACTACGTGTTATTCTTTTCGGTTTTTAAGATGACCATAAATTTTGTCAAATCTCAATTTCTAACAGCACATACTCACATACACCTATCTAATCTAAGCGAAGCAATTATTAATCAGAAATAAAAAATAATAATGGAGTTATGGCGTACAAAACAAAAATGTGAGACAGTTTTTTCTGAGCCAAAAGGAGAACAACTCGAATCATGCGAATTCTTTGGTGATGAAATTTTGCTTTACAAATCGCATGATCCGATTTGCAGTTGATGAAATTTGAAATCTGAAACGTGGAATTCGGATCTTCCGTTTTTCTTGTTCTAGGTAATTTTCTTTTAGGTTTTGAGGGACACAACTCGCAGAGTCCGAGTTCTACTTCCTCTAATCCCACAATGAGTTAAAATATCTCTCCTCTCCATACGCGAATCCAACACTTTCTTTGCTTCCATATTCAAATTAAAAAGCGTATATGTATCCGTAAGTTCTTATAAGTTATAACATAAAAATCAATACATGTGATATATTTTTAAATTGGTTTAATAGTTCATTTAATCTGCATGCTTTAATTATTATTATTATTATTATTAGTAGTATTATTATTATTTGTTTTATTATTATATACAGCCTGGCATGCCATATCATAAAATTTTAAAAAGTATTTGTGTAATGTTCCATGGCTTTATAAATTTCTGCTTCAGATTGTTTGGTGAACAGATCTCACCGATTAATATGTTTTTCATTGCGTCAAAGTTAGTTTTCTATCTTCAGTGTTTTAATCTTACTTACATAAAAGTAATTAACCAGTAGCATTAAAATTACAAAAAAGATTATAAATTTAATTTAATTTCCTAATATTATAAAAATTTTAATTTTTAAATTCTCATTAACAACTTTACTTAATTTCCATGATTATATTTGTGTTCCAAAATTGTGCTATGAATTGAAAATTTAACAACAGATAAGTACTATGTGAATACAACGAATCTAGAGCAGATTTGTAATATAAGATTGACAAGTTGTTTAATAAAAGCCTGAGACATGGAACCGTAAATGATGTTGGATGCTTACAAAACAAGGTTACCAACAAAAATAGTACCTAGATTTTTTTATTTATGCTTCAGTCAATGTCAATTGACCTAACTTTAATTTGATCAGCCAAACAAAAAAGGAAAAGAAAAATAGTTTAGAGTAAACGGTAATATTAGAAAGACAAAAAAAAATTAAAATTTATTTTATTTAGTATTTATTAATTATTAATTATTATAATAATTAATAAATATTAAATAAGACAAGTTCGGATTTTTTTTTACTCGTTTATTTTAGTTATCAAATATTTCTATTAGGATAAATATCTCCCTCCGCTGAGAATGGAATCAAAATGATAAACAACCCATAAAAATAGATTTTGGGCATATACATTAAGATGTTTGCTTGATTATTTATGGGGCAGTAGAAACAGGCTAGGTCAGGTCAAATTTTATTTTTAATAGGTTTGGTCTGTTATGTAGTTGATTGGTTTGAGTCTAATCTACAGTCTGTTATAGACTTTTTTTAAAGTATTAAACTTGGCCTGTTATTTAGCCTGACCTGACTTGAAGCCTGTTAAAAGGTCAATAAAGTTAATTAGTAAGTTTGAGTCTGACCTATTAAATATTAATATAATAAGGTTTTTATAAAAATTTGAGTTTGTGCCTATTTTATAATAGGTCAGATTAGATCAGACTAAATACATATCAAACTGCATCTCTCTGAGAGACCGACTGACATTTTTTCACCTCTATTTATGGGTTACCCATTTTTAGTTTAAAGATGGAGAAATTGAGAGAAAGGTTAACAAAAGGGGAGAAAGAAATGAAATGGGGAACTTTTATGAGTGTATCAAATATTTGTCATTTTGAACATATTTATCAAAAGGATTTTCACCTTATACAATATTCTAGTCCAACCCTTCGGGACTTTTCTTGGCATATAATAAACATTTTCTTGTATTTATGAATAAACTAGTTCTAATTCATTCTAGATATTGAAATAACTTAAATGAAGTACTACATAATGTCATAATAACATTCCTATATTAATACAAGAGTTTCATTTACCCCCTTGACAATCGTGGCATTGATTTTTTTTTTTTCTTCACTCGAAATCTTGAACCATATAAATCAAAAGGGTAAATAATCTCTCAAAAATTTAAAATGATTCTTTATCCACTAAATGAGTTCTTCCTTCCTCATTTAGAAAAGGTTGATATATTAGATTATTAGTCTAACTAATTTGTGATTTTAAAATTTGAAGGGTTATCTTATTCAATAATTTATAGGACTATAGTGTAAAAGGAAAAAATAATACCGNATTTGAATTTATGTAAATTAAAATAACTAAGTTCGATTTGTACATATACATCGAATCACACATTCAATTTATGCTCAAAATTTATAATCTATATATTCGATTTAATAGTGTAGCAGAGAACGTGTTTCGTTTTTAAGAATTTAGAATTTTGATCATGGTAAATCGAAACATAGTGGAAGTAATACTCAAAAAAGTTAGTAAAACTAAATCGATTTATCATGTAGTGAGAATACTTCAAAATACACTTATCTCCTACCTTTTAAATTTTGAAATATCTCACATATTTCGAAAACAAAACTCTCAAACTAATATTCTATCAAAATTAACAACAGCTAGGAATCAAACTTATATGATGAGCTTATCATAAATAACACCAAATGAGCCCAGTGTTAGACTAACTGTTGTCTTGAGCATTACACTGAAAATTGATTGGGGAGACCCATTCATCAAATATCTACAAACAGGAATAATACCAGAAGATGTCAAGGATAAAAAAAAAATTCAAAAGACAATCCAATTTTTTCACTATGATGGAAATTGAACTATATAAACGAGATTTTACAAGACTCTTGCTAAAATGTTTAAGCAAGGTCAACGCTAAACTCGTCATGGATGAGGTCCATGAGGGGGTATATGACATACACATAGAGGGCAGAAGCCTAACATCTAAAATCCTTAGAGCATGATACTACTGGCCTACATTACAAAGGGATTGCATGAACAAGGTCAAACATTGCGATCGTTATCAACGTCATGTCCCAATCATTCACAATCCGGCCGAGCAGCTACACCCATCGGAAGTAAGCTGACCCATTAGTAAGTGGGGGCTAGATATCCTCGATTCTTTTCCACAAATACCAGGTCAAGTCAAAATTTTAATCGTTACTACTTTAACAAAAATCAATTCTAAAAAGATGATATCTTTTGTTTGAAAAAACATAATATGCAGATTCGGTATACCTCATTCCATTATCACTAACAATGGTAGACAATTCGTTAAAAAAATTTAACAAGTTTTACAAAATTTTAAGATTGTTCATCAATTTTCATCTGTAAAACACCCTTAGACTAATGACTTAGCTAAGACTACCAATAAAGTTATATTGCAGCCATTACGAAAAAAAAATTGGATGATTCCAAAGGACAATGGACCGAATTCATTCCAGAAATATCGTGGAGCTATAACACAACTGAATACTCAGCAACAAAAGAGACTCATTTCCGATTGGTATATGATTGTGAGGCCATGATACCCGTTAAAGTCTCTCACATCAGTCTAGTTGAACAAATATCTTCAATGATGAAGCAAACGCCGAGCTAAGAGCCACCGAACTGAACTCAATAAAAGAAATACGAGATCAAGCATTAATTCAATAACGCACAACACAACTTGCTATGGCTCAAAAATATAACAAAAAGATCAAGTCAAGGTCATTCTATGAAGGACATCTCATTCTCAGAAAAATAGAAGAAGCACAAAAATCACAAGGTCACGGTAAACTCAGCGCAATTGGGAAGGCCCATTCCGAATATCAAAGGTCATTGGACGAGGAGCATACAAATTACAAATATTAGAGGGCAACAACCTGTCAAGCACATGAAACATCTCTTCTTTAAAGATATATTATAGCTAATTCTATATGTCAGGATAAGATGATGTACTTTTTTTCCTACTACTTGGATTTTATCCCTAAATTGAATTTTGCCGTGAGAGATTTTAACGAGGCACACCCCTATTCTTTAACCATGAAGGATCCTCATCAATACAACACTATTCCTTAAAATTGCTAATCTTTATTATTATTTTCTATTTTTCATTCTCGCACCGACCTATAGGTCGTACGACTAATAGGACGAATTACCTACGTTCAAACCGATATCACTTATTCGAGCAATTGCAAATTTTTAAAGTAAACTATTAACAAATATCAAATTCAAACCAGCTGGTATTACCTTTTGCAATATATTTCGAAACTAATCAAACTAACTATGCAATCCAAAACCGAATAACAATTCACAAAATCCCACAATTAAAACATGCAACATATTAGAGCGGTATTCATTCAAAATATCACAAATGCCAATACTGAACCACTCCTACATCACCCACATTGTGAATAAGTTTCATATCGGCAGAAAACTAACCATACTCATCAATGTTAGTATAAAAGGAAAATGCTCAGTCCACATGGATGTGAGATCTTCATCTCCTTTATACCCATGTAAAGCTTTCTAATTTTCAGTAAGCCTTTTCACTTCTCCCAGATTAACCTCTTTATCACCAAATTTAGTCTCGGTCAAATCCATCAACTTCTCTTTATCCCCTTCATCTTATAACTGACCTTTTTTCGGGGAGAAGGTTCGTCCACCTCGGCTCCTACTTCAGTTTTCACATTATTAGTGGATCCCTCCCTCTCCATGTTTTTTGCTTTGAAAAAGGCACGCAAACTGCTCACTGTGGTTTTTGGCGCCTCCTCACCTGCAAACATACAAAAATACAAATCAATACGAAGTCCAAAAACTATATCCCACAAATAAGGAACTTTTTACATTTGTACCTAAATACTCAATCATAGCCTCTGTATCAGTCTCCTACTCGAGCAGATCAGCTATAGCTAACAAACTTGATGAAGATATATTATTTACTAAAAGCTCTACTATCATTTTATCTCTATATTTTCATTCGGCTTCGGGGCCTATGATCCATCTGTTATAGCTCATACCCGTTAATACTATAAATCCGCAACATGCTAAATAAAATAGAAAACAAAGGGATCCTTATCCTAACACGGAGAAAAGAAAGGAGATGGTTATATGCAACCTTCGAAATATATTGAATCGGGGAGGATAGGTCAAACAAGCTAGCCACACTATAGGGCAAAAATACAACATAATCCATTATATAAGAGGAGGCACAAAAAAAAAGAAGGTACGCTATGCACTCTAAATTGCAATATATATTCTTCTTACTCTCTTTCAGACTTGAGCATTAGAGTGTCTTTGTAGGTATCCACCGCCGCCGTTCTTTGGAAGCCGACGTATACCTTATCCTGCCAGATTAAAACGAGTTTAACCTTAGACTAGACGAATTATACCTCTTCTGAAACTTACTAGGCAGAAACAGTACCCAATGCGAAAATTGTTATTATTAACATTTAGGAGAATAACACTCACCATACTCTAAACAAAATGATCAAAATAAATTGAAAAAAAAAAATATTATAGTACTTAAAAAGTAGTGTCTATTTATTAAAAAAAATAAAAAATTAATATTTAATTTAAAAAATATATAAATAAATAATTTTTAAAAATTAAAATTTATTACAAAAAAAATAAATTAGACAAAATTTAAACACCATAAAATTGGCTATTGA
>NC_029791.2:124020234-124036735 GCF_000816755.2 Arachis ipaensis | reverse complement strand
TTGATATGGTATTACTATTTAGTTTTTTTTTTTTTTTTCTGTGGGCAGTGGCAGAGAAGAGACTATTTGAATCACGTGAGAACATAGATCATGTGTTTGTTCAGTGAAATGGTTCCTTATTAGTTATTTCTCTTGCAATTACACCTCATCACTTTCCAATAAAAGGCTGTGACAAACAAGTCCCTCCATAACACTCACAAAGGGGACCAAAACCCATGCCACACACAAACAATACAATACAACACACCATATGATCGATACTTAACTACCAAGCCTTCAATTTCAATTTTCACTCCCCTAACACGCCCTCTCCAACTCACTCACCCCCACATCTCTCTCACCTAACCTATCCTTTTACTAACATAGTAATGCTTCTCAAATTTCATTTTCCTAGAGTCTCACCACGCTCTATATACACTAACTAGGGAACAAATACATTTTCAAATTAATTAGGAGGTGAAAACTCAGGTGCAGTCGACTTCACGTGAAGTTTATAGCTAAGAGCCGTTAGATGAAAATTTAGTCAAATCAGTCAAATCATCTAACGGCTCTCACCTATCAACTTCACGTGAAGTCGACTGCATTTGAGTTTTTACCTAATTAGTATCAACCGATATTGTAAACTTAAAGATTTAAACAAGTTTTTTGTCCTCTGTTATATTTATTTTTACAACAATATTATAGAGTTAGTAAAATTTATTATTTTCAACTAATAATTAACTAACAAATTTACTAATGTAAAAAAAATTCGAATAAATAATTAATAGTATTAGTATAAATACAGTCATAACTAAAAATGCTGAATGGCATAAAAATTGTTAGTCTTAGAATTTTTTGTTCTTATTTTTATTCAACATGACAAATTAAATGTCATGTCTTGTCACGTCAACATTTAATATTTAAAAAAATTATTATTATAACATATGTGGAATGTAGTGCTATATAATTAGATGAAGATGTAATAAAGTTCCAATGTTAATATTGAAAATAAATCAGTAGAAATTCCCAATATAAAAAACCTACATGGCTACATATGACAATAAGTTTAGGTGAAAGTTTTCACCTTGAGAGATTGTATCCTAACTAACCAATGTTCACCCACCATAAACCTACTCTGGCTACATTCATAAAGACATAAACAAATGGCATTGTTATTAATATTTGACTATAAGTGGGTTTCTTTTTAAGCTTTGGTTGTATCTACTAAAATATGTATTTGGATATGAGATTGGTCCCTGGGGGCAGTGGGCAAAGTTTGGTGCCAAAAGTGATGGCATGGTATGGTATATCATAAAAATGCATTGGACCACCCTATACAGCACACATACACATCAGTGCGCCACCACCAACCTCAATGCTCTGTACCCTACAAATGCGCTGCCCAATCATCTCACAGTAATGATTATTAATTATTTGAATAATTAAACCATATTTGAAATGAATTCATTTTGCTGGCGCTCGTGCACCAAAGAGAATCCGATATGAATTCAAATTAGTAAAAAATTAGAGTATTATAGTAATGTGCGTAATGCATACGTGCTTTGGTGGCAAGTCAAGGTTGGAGTAGGAGGTAGCACTTTACGGTTCCCCGCCAATTATTAATAGAATAGCACGAACCACTCCAAATCCCATGAGTTATGCCACAAGAACTCATATGATTATGTGCCTAATTTCTCATTATTTTATATCCCTTAAAGCACGCCGGAACTCAATCTGAGTCCGCACGTTACACTGCGTTACAGCTAGCTATCCCCCATTACCCTATTGCACGCACGTATGTACTACCGCTATTCAAAAAATCAAAATTCATTCCCATAAACCCTCATTAATTACTCCACCACCACCACTTTAACAGCTGTATTAAGGAATAGTAAAAGTCACTACTTGGTAGTAATTCGAAATGAAGATTCACGTGTCTGTCCGTGCTAGTTCATGCTTGTAAATTTTACTTCCCTTAAACAGAATCATTGGTATGAATATCCATATCAATGTACTAACAAAGCAATGTATTCCAAAATTACCAATGCTTACAGCTAAAAGTGACTCCAAATATATACAGAAAAACATTTTAGAAAAAATAGAAGACTATGACACACGTGAGTGATGAGTCAGTTCAAGAGTTGTGCAAAAATTACATATACGTAATAACAAGAAAAAAAAAATAAAAAAGCTTTTTCTTGATTTCCCATAATTGACGAAAAAAAAGGGAGAGAAAATCAAAGAAAAAAGCCACAACGACAGGGGGCAAAAGCACGAAACGACAGCGCAATGCGGAATCAGCCAAGCGACTCCATTTGCTGGCACAGCTCCTTCCTCAGCCGCTGAGAGAAAAGCCTGCAGGCATCCACGCTCAGATCAACGGCAGCGGCCAACGCCACGAACGCCGCTGCATCCTCCGTGCAGTTCACGTGCGGAACGCTAACCTCCACCGTTGGCTTGCTGCACCTCCCTTCACCCTCCACGCTCGCCGACATCACGAACCCTCTGTACATGCAATAAGGCCAAAGCCCGTAACCATAGTCGCCGCTACTCCTCGGGCTGCACACCGGCGACGTCGCGCTCCCCGGCGTGGCGCGACCGTTGGAACCGCCGGACCCGACGCGCGAGCTTAAATCGATGACGAACTTCCCTCCCTTGTTTGAACTAAGCGTTGACTCGGCAAGGACTATTCCGGCAGCGCTCATGCCGCCGTTCGTGTCTGGAATAAGCTCGAATCGATAACCGAGGCCGTCGGAGCCGCCGCGCTCGCGCCACGCCTCGAGTCTCCCCCACGGCTTCCACGTACCATCACCGGGCCGAAGGATGAGCCACGAACCGGGGTTTGAACAGCTTACCCGGTCCGAACCGGGCGAAGCGACGAACGGCGTGACCATTGAAGCTGCCGCGACTGGCGAACCGGAGAGATCATGAACCGTTATCGACCATCCCTTACGCTCCTTCCCAGGCCGTTCTCTCTCACTCCCAAACGAGCTCAACCAGCTTCTAGAACTTCCCGCCTCCGACTGTAACGACCTGCGAGTAACAGAATTCATAACCGCCACGTTAACAAAAGCTGTTACTGTGTTCTAAAATCCCTAAATTGACCATCAAAACAGAATTCAAAGTTTGAAACTAAGTTAACTAACCAAGCACATTCATAATTCGTGAGGCTAAAAGTGCTATTGTGCTAACCTGGACCGTTGATTTCGGTCGCCGGTGTTTCTAAAGCTAAACTTGCAGGTGAAGACAGGTTGTGAAATGTTGCCTTGGATCTGAAAAACTTGCGGGCTGCATTCTGGTTCGCCGTCGAATTGGAAAACGAACCTAGGATCGGGTTCAGCCTTCACATTCAGATGGAACTGCGCGGTAGAGCCTTTGGCTTCCTTTCCCACACTGATCCACCCGCTGTGGAACACGGTGGCCTTCGACACCGTTCCGGCCAGTTGGTCGAGCGGGACAGAAACTTTTCCTAGCAGCCTCCCAGCGTTGACGCCGCAGGTGGTGCCTCTCCGGCCGGTGTAGATCGAGATTTTAAGGCAGAGCTTGCCAGCGAAGATGGATTTCCCAGCGAGACGGTCGAGATCGAGCTTTCCGAGGTGAAACGTGGCAGCGATTGGCTGAACCTGGTTATCCGGGACGTTACTCTCCGGTGGAATAAAGGGAACGACGGCGGACTGTACTGGAAAATTCTTGAGTTTGATTTTGCAGAAACATGGAGAAGAGGAAGGATGAACAAGGGAGCGAGCAGGTTTGGAAGCAACGGGAATCTTGAGTGCAAGGTTGCCGACGGTGAGGCGGACGAAGGGGCAAGGATCCATTACTGAGAAGGGAAGAAAAAATAGAGAAAATGAAAAATGCTATTGAAGGAAATGGCAAAGGGTCATGGAGGTAGTGGCGTTGGGGAGTGATGGGTTCATGGGTTTGGAATTAGTTGAAGNNTATTCTAGTGGCTGGGGAACCCAAGTTGAGGAGCGAGGTCCCCCTTCTGCACTTTTGTGGGCTCCACTTTTTCTCTCTGATATCAGCACTGGCTCTTGTGTGTGTCTCTCTCTGTGTAATCTGTTACTGTTACTGTTGCCAGTACGACTATATCTCTCTCTCTTTCTCACATGGCACCACACACACTATCCTCTCCTTCTCTTTGGATTTATCGTCATCACATTCATATTCATATTCATTCACTCCTAATTGCCCTTAACTGCCACTGCCACGCTTCGGCTTATTAGAGGTGTCAAACTGGTTAAGCTCATCCAATTAAGTAAAGAGTAAATTATATATTAGAGAAATTATTTTTAATAGGGAAGAAAATAGTATTTTGGTTAAATATTAATATTTAAAATATATTACAGTATTATAGTATTATAGAAGTATAAAAAAAAGGTGTTCAACAAACATTTTAGGTCTCGTCAGGATGATGACACATATCTAATACGTATTTTGCGTGTGCGTCTTGACAGAACGATGGAGAGTCAACACGTACACAGTCTAATACGCACACGCATCTTACGTGTTGACTTTCTATCTACAAAATTTACCCACATATAATTATACTAAATAATTTTATTTTTAACAAAAATACAAATATTTTTTTATATAAAAAAATTAGCCTATATATTAAGCATATACAATTTTTAAAATAAAAATTCAGTTCATTTAAGAGAAGTTTGTCAAATATGGTCTATTTTTTGTTTTTATTCTTTGTCAAAATAGATCATTTTAAATAAAAATTTACTTCTGGAACCAAAATATCAATTTTGAAACAGATTTTTGCCTTTTTAATCAATTATTGGATTGAAATTTAATACATTTAAGTTATGTGATTAAAATGTTAAGAATTAAAAAAATGAGAAACAAAAATAGGGAAAAAATTAACAGACTACAGATAGTTTATCATGGAAAGTTAAAATTAGAATATTAGTGTTCTAATAAATTTAAAGCACATCTTTTTTTAATTGATCTAATTGTTAACATTTATAGAATATGATAGTGAATTCTTAATTTATATAAAATTCTAAGTTTGGTAATTCTTAAAAGAATGATGTAATATTGTTATTAGAAATATGGTGTTTGCTATGGGGTATTGTATTTTTAAAAAATCTAAAAAAATTATCCTAGCAAACTGTATTTTAAAAGATTATAAATAAAAAAATAATTTATTCTAATAAATTCTTTTTTTAAAATTAAAATAAAAAAATAAATCATCTCTAACGAATTTATTTTCTGAAAATTAAATTTAAGTTTAATTATTTTATTGGTCCTATAATCTTATTAAATTTGTACTTAACTCTTTATATTTTTTAATTGAGTCTTTAAATCATTATAATTTCTTTTAATTAGGTTCCTATTGTAACAAAAGCATTTGAGTTAATAAAATATTTCATTCTCATATTAAAGATATCATGAGTAATTAGATTCTTTTAAATTGAAAGGTGTTTATCTCACAATGAAAGAAGTTATGGCTGGTATTTTATCATTCTAACAAATTGAGACTTGATTGTTTATAAATGGTGTTCTAAAATAAAGAAAATAGACATTATAAAAGTTATTAAATTTTTAGAATATTTAGAGTTTTTTGCATGCTAGAATTGCTCTTGTATTGAGCTCCGGAGATAATCTAATTTGTTAGTAGGAGAAAGAGCAAGCAGAGAATAGAAAAAAAAAATCCTTAAAAAAGTAGGGCTTGGTTCTTTTAGCAATTTTGGCATTTGTTAGAAAGAAAGAGCATCCAAGAGATATTTTTTGATGATTTTAGAGTTTAAGATTTTTAATTTTGAGTTATGTGCAATATCATATAAGTTGGGATAAGTAATAGTAAAAAACATATAGAAAAAAAAAATAATAAGCTACCTAAACATTTAAAAACTATATCAAGAAGTTAAAAAAATAAATGCATATATCATCGTCCAGATTAGTGACAGAGAAAGAAACTAATGGTGAGGGAGGGACTAAAAGTCTTCTATAGAATGGGTCAATGGCGGTGACGATAGAGGAGCACTATGACGTATTTTACGTATTTTGCGTTAGATATAATAGTAAATTCGCAACTTGTAAACTTTTTTTAATGTTTGCTGTCAATAAGAACCTAATTAAAAAAATAAGAAAAATAAGGACTTATAGAAACTTATTTACAAATTTAGTAGAATTATGGAGACCAATAAAATAACTTAACATTAAATATATCTTGTGTTTGTCTTTCTCGACTTGTCAAACTTGTTTATAAATGGCCATATTTAACTTTAATTTTAGCAACTACGACTAAATTTTTTAATTTTAATATTTTCAAAAAATATATAACGAATTTCGTATTTTACACATATGTGGAGAAATCTGACACAAATACAATTCGGCAATGTTAAATTATTACTTAAATTAAACTTGACAAAAACTTGGTCTCATCTCGCTTTACTCTCACAAAAATCAGTTTCTGTGGTTCGACTTTGCAGAAGAGAAGGCGAAGAACCTTTATTCATTGTCGATTGTTGCATTCGGCCGAGGTTACGAGTTCGCCGGTGAGGATTGGGTCCGACTTTGCACACATTGACGATGAGAACAACGGCACCTTTCCAGCGTTGTTGAAAGTAGTAATTTTTTTTAAAAGCTTGCTTTTTGTTTCGATCGTACCCAAGTAAAAATGGATTTCTCCTCATTGTGTGTGATTGAATTGAAAATCATTTTTGGGGCTAGGGTTTTGTTCCTATTGACTAATTTTTTTCGGTAATTCAAGGTTGATTCATGGCTCTGTTTTTTTTAAAGCAATTTGTTTGTATTGTGTCAATGAAGTTCATTATTTTTGCTGAATTTTGTTTTGGTATTGGTTTAAGATTTTTCGTTTTATTTGTGAAATTACCTTATGCCTTAGTTTTTCTATTGGCTCCATACCATATGTGAAGAATGGTCCCTTTCATCTCTATTTAGAAGTAATTAAAGCTAAGTTTCATAATGTCAATATTTAAAGCGAGTGGTTGAGGGCATCCAACAATCATCTTCCTCATTTGCTATAAAGAAAATAACCAATTCTTGAGAAAATCAATATGTTTCAGCATATGTCTTTTGGTGAGGCTAACTACCTGTCGCATCTTCTCAACAATTCTTCCGAAATCATTGGGATCCAGTATAGAGTTAAGTAAACTTTTCTAATTCACAAGCTTTGTGTAACACCTGACCACACTGAATCTTATGTTTAAGTCATAAGATAGAGGTGGTGAGGTATTACGACCTCTAAAAGTAATATATATATATATATATATATATCAATGAAAAGAGACAGTATACTAGGAGCCTTGAAAAATAGGTGGAACAAATCGCAAAATGAAAACTGCAACGCTCGAGGATTGGGATTATTGCAAGCTAAGGTATGCCATAATAAGAAGAGAAGAAGAAGAACAATAACAAAGGTGACAGAGAAAGAAACTAATGGTGAGGGAGGGACTAAAAGTCTTCTATAGAATGGGTCAATGGCGGTGACGATAGAGGAGCACTATGACGTATTTTGCGACAAAAAAGTTAGATATAATAGTAAATTCGCAACTTGTAAACTTTTTTTAATGTTTGCTGTCAATAAGAACCTAATTAAAAAAATAAGATGGTTTATGACTTATAGAAACTTATTTACAAATTTAGTAGAATTATGGAGACCAATAAAATAACTTAACATTAAATATATCTTGTGTTTGTCTTTCTCGACTTGTCAAACTTGTTTATAAATGGCCATATTTAACTTTAATTTTAGCAACTACGACTAAATTTTTTAATTTTAATATTTTCAAAAAATATATAACGAATTTCGTATTTTACACATATGTGGAGAAATCTGACACAAATACAATTCGGCAATGTTAAATTATTACTTAAATTAAACTTGACAAAAACTTGGTCTCATCTCGCTTTACTCTCACAAAAATCAGTTTCTGTGGTTCGACTTTGCAGAAGAGAAGGCGAAGAACCTTTATTCATTGTCGATTGTTGCATTCGGCCGAGGTTACGAGTTCGCCGGTGAGGATTGGGTCCGACTTTGCACACATTGACGATGAGAACAACGGCACCTTTCCAGCGTTGTTGAAAGTAGTAATTTTTTTTAAAAGCTTGCTTTTTGTTTCGATCGTACCCAAGTAAAAATGGATTTCTCCTCATTGTGTGTGATTGAATTGAAAATCATTTTTGGGGCTAGGGTTTTGTTCCTATTGACTAATTTTTTTCGGTAATTCAAGGTTGATTCATGGCTCTGTTTTTTTTAAAGCAATTTGTTTGTATTGTGTCAATGAAGTTCATTATTTTTGCTGAATTTTGTTTTGGTATTGGTTTAAGATTTTTCGTTTTATTTGTGAAATTACCTTATGCCTTAGTTTTTCTATTGGCTCCATACCATATGTGAAGAATGGTCCCTTTCATCTCTATTTAGAAGTAATTAAAGCTAAGTTTCATAATGTCAATATTTAAAGCGAGTGGTTGAGGGCATCCAACAATCATCTTCCTCATTTGCTATAAAGAAAATAACCAATTCTTGAGAAAATCAATATGTTTCAGCATATGTCTTTTGGTGAGGCTAACTACCTGTCGCATCTTCTCAACAATTCTTCCGAAATCATTGGGATCCAGTATAGAGTTAAGTAAACTTTTCTAATTCACAAGCTTTGTGTAACACCTGACCACACTGAATCTTATGTTTAAGTCATAAGATAGAGGTGGTGAGGTATTACGACCTCTAAAAGTAATATATATATATATATATATATATATATATATATATATATATATATATATATATATATATATATATATATATATAAATATAAAAAAAAAAACAAAAAAAAAGGAGTGATATAGAAAAAAAAAAAAAAAAAAACAAAAAAAAAACATCAAACCCTCCAAAACAGAACAAAGAAAAAAGGATACAATATACGAGGAGTCTTGAAAAACGGATAAAGTAAAATCACAAAATAAAAAGCGCAACGCTCAGGAACGTGATTACTTGCGTGTGAAGGAACAAAGATCATAAGCATAAATAAACGGATAGTAGGAATAGAGGGTCATAGGTACAAAATAACAAACTCCAAACTCAGCCTGCGAAGTTAAGGCTGGCCGGAGGATATTTACCTACATATATACATAGCCCGAAACCCAAAAATACATACATAAAATTCTAGTTCTCCATAAACTTCTAAGAGGTACAAAAGTAAAGTGAGCATAAACATACGAAGAGAGTCTATACACATATATAAATCAAAATATCAAAGTAAGCCCCAAAATGTAACCACTTCGCTTCAGAAGCTCCAGACGCCTAGCGAGGTGCCTTTCGACTTGCTTCTGAAAAACACAACATAGTATGGGATGAAAACCGGAGGTTCTTAGCATGGTAAAGGTGGGACACACACAAGATATAAGGTTTTGGAAATGTCAGAGGCAATCCTAGAACTTCAATACTCATATTATAAAACTTCAAGAATTAAAACTAAAACCATAAACAGGGGTTCTCTAAGACTTCCTAAACTTAACCAAAACTCTAATCAAGAGCCTCAAGTCTCCGCCTTCCTCCAATCCTCCAAACTCTGGTAGAACCACAGAAAACAAACAAAGCAGGTACAAATAGAATACAGATATAGCAAATAGAACATTTAGCCTATTATAATCACTTAGACATTCCTAATTAATGCCCAAGCAAGCAATTAAAATAATATGCACATGATACATGTCTGTCTTATGACTGTTGATATCAACTGTCGGTTACGTAGCCAGCCCGACATGTCCTGATAGCTAATCGTAGAAAATTAACCATGGAAAGAATTTCAAGCTGATATGGGGAAGACGCACCCCAAGCTCAATGATAACCATGGGCAGGATCCCAAGCTGACATGGGGAAGACAACACCCCAAGCTCAATATTATCCATGGGACGAATCCTAGACTGACATGGGGAGACAACACCCCAAACTCAATATATTCAATCATTTCTCATAAATATAATTTTCATTCTCAATAATAATTCATAGCTCATCTCATCTTTCCCAACGTTACCTTACTCTCTTAAGTGGTTCATATATCACTTTCATAATCTTTGTCACCTTAAATACTATCTTCTCCAACTACATATTACCTTTTAAAAATCTTCTTTCATTTCCAAGTTACTACCATTTCCTATCTTCATCCTATTACTAAGCTTTCTAACAAGATATAGAGTCAAGGGAATGAAAATAGAGGTTTAGAGGTTTGAATTTGAGCTTTAAAACACAAAATCTATTTTTGCTGAAACAGGCGCCACGCATATGCGTGGGCGTGCGAAAAACCTTGCTCACGTACGCAAGCTCCCTACTCGCGTACGCGAGAACCCCAACCCGAAAGGATTGGTCGCGTTGCGTGCAGGTGGTCGCGTACGCAACTTTAAAAACCATTGTTCGCGTACGCAAACACACTGCTCACCTATGCAAGCTGCCAAACCCAAAGCGTTTGGTTAAAAATCAGTGTTCGCGTACGCGAACACACTGCTTGTGTACGTAAGCAGCCAAACCCGAAGAGTTTGAACGTGTCGCGTGCAGTGGTTGCGTACGCAAGCTGTGCAGAATCAGCAAAATGCTGAATGTTGCAGAATTTTTAGTTTTGCCCTCTGAACTTTCGACGCGCATAACTTTTTCGTTTTAAAACATTTTCCATCCGTTCTTCGAACGGCGTAAGCTTCACGAACCAAATTTTCATATGAAATAAATTTGAAATTATTTGGGAGTCTAGAAGCCAAGTTATGTTTCGCCGAAATTTGGCTAAAAATCAGTTTACACAAAAAGCTTCAAACCTCAATTTTCTTTAGAACTAAATTCAAAACCACATTCTCAAACCTGTATTCATCACATTAACCTGCCATAGCATACCAATATAACACTAAAATCCTATTATCACACCATAATCAGTCATGCTTCAGTTTTTACTCAATTTCACCCCCCTAGAATTCCTCACTTCCACCAACAAAGTCATCAGAGTTGAAACCTATTTTGACCCCTGAAATTTTTTACCGGCCCCAATTTCGACCCCCAAAATTATAGTTATCCAATTAACACCCTCAAATATTAGACTGCGTCCCATGTTTGCCCCTGTGGCTATCTCCGTTAATGGAGATCTGATGTGGCACGTTAAGTTGACAAAGTGTGTATCCACGTGGCACCTAACTTGCTAGAATGGATGTGTGATGAGTGAATGACGTGGCAAAAGTTGAATGAACTCAATTTCTCTAGCAAAGTCTCGAACATATTGGGCTTTTGCCACATCATTCACTCATCACACATCCATTCTAGCAAGTTGGGTGTCACGCAGATACACACTCTGTCAACTTAACGTGCCACATCAGATCTCCGTTAACGGAGATAGCTACGGGGGCAAGCGTGGGGCACAATCCAATATTTAGGGGTGTTAATTGGGTAACTATAAATTTAGGGGTCGAAATTGAGGCCGGTCAAAAATTTCAGGGGCCAAAATGGGTTTCAACTCAAACATTCCATCAATTATACATAATCTATAACATTTACTTATCAAACAATACTTAATCACCATATGCGATATACTACTTCTATGTTCATAATCATCAACACATGCTCCACATATTTCATCAATCAAAATCACAATTACTAAACATTCAACACACTTAATCATTCCAACCTATCCTACGGTCTTCTAACCTAAGTTTTCACATAACATTATACATTAAATACGTGAAACCTAAACCATACCTTGGCCGATATTTTGATAAATCCGGAACACCTCAAGCGTTCCTGCACCACAAACTTATCAACAAAGCCCCTCACCAAGGAGCCTAGCTTCCAAAATCGATCTCAATTTCCAATCTAACAATATAATTACCATTAGAGTTACCTTAGGGTTCACAAATTTAGTAAGGTGACAAGGGTTAGGGTTTTTTTACCTTACCCACGGCTCAAATGAACAATACCCAACAATTCACGCAAGCTAATTTGGTCATAAAACATCAAAATTGACAAAATTTCAACACCCAATACATAATATTTTCAAAATTGGGGAAGGAGAAAATCGAAGCTGAGAAGTTATTTCCTTACCTAGTAGAGTACTGGGCTTTGTAGAGAATTTCGAGACAAACGTGTGGCCGCTGACGGCTCATCAATCGAAGCTCCGAATCAAAAGTTACGTTAGATTGAAATTTCAAGAGCAAGAGTTTTGTTCATCCCCTTTGCTTTCCACCGTTCTGCACTCTCTCTCTCCGTTTCTTATGCTGAATGAGCTATGAGCTCATGGAGGGTAGTTAAATATATTGGGCCTTGGGCTCAATACGAGCTCAGTTCGTTCGGTCCAATTTTGGGCCAAATTCTTTTAAATTGGTGTCAAAATTCTTGTTTTAATTAGTTCTACCTCACTAAATCATAAAATTCTTTTTTTTTTTTTGAAAGGAAACAAGCTCAACACACTAGGTGGAGCGTACAAGAGACATAACATGGGTTTTAGTAACACCTATGTCATCTTTAGCATAGCCATCAACAACCTGGGTTACTTTGACACTAATCCTTAAACCAACAAAACGACCTAGCAACACAGTCCACTACATTTGTTGCCTTGTTCTGAAAAATGGACTCGTTTCTACACCGCCAGATATTCCATATGACGGAGAAAAACCCCACTAACCATGTTTTCCGCGTGTCTTTCCTCGAGGGCATCGTCCTCCAGCTCTCAAAGTGCTCCTTTATGGATCCTGGGATGCTCCATGCACGACCCACATAACTAAACCATGCACACCACACTTGCCAAGTGTACTCACACGTAACAAATAAATATTGTACAGTTTCAATATCTTTGTTACACATGACACATACATTATCACTTCGTTCAATGATGCTCAAACTGCTTAGCCGATCCTTTGTATTAACTCAACCTACAAGCACAAACCATGTAAGTAGCTCTACTCGAGGAGGTACTAGACCTTTCCAGATTCCATTTGTAAATTTAGAGCTGAGGATATCTTCCATTACAGTTTGTACCTGCATAACCGGCACAAATAAGTTAGTAGTATAAATGCCTTCTTTTTCAAATTTCCACACCACTCTATCTTGTTCCCCTTCTATCAATCTCACAGATTGCAATATATCAAGCAGTCGGTTCAAACTATTAGTCTTCCATTGGTGGAGTTCCCTCCTCCACTGAAAGTTTCATACCCACTCTATCCCATCCCAAAACCCACATTTTTCGATCACGGATCCTCTGTAATTTGAAATCAAGCAGAGCCTCGGAAAGGAGTCTTTTAGCTTTTCCGACTGTAACCATGTATCTTCCCAAAACCTGGTTGATCTGCCATCATCTACTTCCATAGCCAGACCGTCAATCATCTTTTGTCTGATATGTTGCTCCTTTATTTGCAAGTGACAAATATCTCTCCACGGGCCTCCTTTTGCCGGTAAAGTTTGGGTAGACAATAACTGTTCAGGATTCAGATTATTGAAGGAGCACACAACCTTCTTCCACAAAGGACACTCCTCCTTAGAAAAATCTCCACCACCACTTAAATAGTAAAAGCGGTATTACGGATCATCGTATCTCCCAAACCTAGCCCTCCTAATTTTTTCAGTGCTTGTATCAACTCCTATTTTACAAGAGTCAACCAAGGCCTCCATCATCCTTTCCCCAAAAGAACTTCCTTTGGAATGAAATTTTTTTTGCCACTGTAACCGGCATTTTATACAAACTCAAATAGTAAGTAGGCAGACTATTAATCACTGACTTGATGAGTACCAACTTTTCTGCTTTACTAAGCACCTTTGCTTTCCACAAACTGAATTTCTCCTCCACTTTATCTATTACCGACTTTCATGTTTTAACCAGCCTCGGGTTTGCTCCTAGCTCAATACCTAGGTACTTCACTGGTAGTCTCGCCACTTGGCATCCTAATAATTGGCACATCCGACCCACCCACTCCTGGCTACAATTCACCGGTATCAAACTGGACTTGTCAAAGTTAATACTCAAACCTGACATCACTTCAAAGTACCTCAAAAGTCTCTTGTAATTTCTGACTGTCTCCTTCTCTAGCAGACATAACAATATAGTGTCATCAGCAAATTGTAGGTGTGATAACTCTATATTATCCCTACCGACTAAGAGAGAGGTAATTCTCCTATTTCTCACTGCTTCTCCGATCATCCTGTTCAAAATATCTACAACCAGTACGAATAGAAAGAGTGATAACAGGTCACCTTGCCGAAGACCCCTTTCGATCTTAAATGGTTTCGATGGTGCCTGTTAACCATTATGGAAATAGATGCTGATCTAATGCACTATGTGATTCACACCCTCCATCTTCTACCAAAACCCATCTTTTCTAGTACAATAACAACAAAGTTCCATTTGACTCTGTCATAAGCTTTCTGGAAGTCCAGTTTGATGATTGCTGATGCCTTCTTCTTCAGTTTTAACCGTTGTACAGTCTCACATGCTATTAACGCTCCATCATGTATCCGTCTTCCCTTGAAAAATGCACTCGGTGATTCCTCAACTAACCTTGGCATTACACTTCTCATCCTTCTGGTCAACACTTTTGATATGACCTTGTAGACGCACCCAACCATACTGATTGGTCTAAGATCCTTTATCTCCTTTGCGCCCATAAAATTCTATTTTCTAATTTATTTGATTAATAATTAATTTATTAACTAATTATTCACTAATTACTCGAGATTTACACTTTGGCTATAGAAACCACTGCAATTTCAATTTAAAAGATAGGGGATATATATGCACTAGTTTGAGATTAGGGTTTATCATTTAAGAATTAATTTGATTAAATTTTACAAAATTATCACGCTGGCAACCAACTAGGCGTCACGTGTCTGCTGACATGTGACTTAACGTCTCATGTCAGCTCGCTTTTGTTAACACTGTTAATAAGAGAAGTGACGAAAGGACTAACGTGATTAACTTAAAATCTTTTAAAAATATATTTGATTAAAAAAACTTTTTAGAGATCAAAATAGAGATCGTGTGATCTTTCAAGAACTAATTTGACTATTTGCTCGACAAATAAAGTTTGATTAGGTAGCAAAAAAATAATTATATTTTAGTCGATAATGAAAATACGATTGGGTGATCAGTGCACATCTTTTGGCTTAGTAAAACTCGTTGATGTTACAATTAACAATTAAAAAAAGATTATATTGCTATTTGTGCCTAACTGTCTATGATCATAATATAACACTTTGCGGTCTAATATGTTATTTTTGAGAAGACATAACAGCCTGCCAAGTGCCAATTACCAAAAGTTTAAGAAATGTTTAGTAATTAACCTACTATTATTATTAGAAAAATATACTCCTTCCTCCTCTAAAATTAAAATAACATATATTTTATACATGCCAATTAGATTTCTTTACTTTTAAGACTTTTGGCCGTTCCTTATAAAAATTGAGAGTTTAGATATGAACTATTAATAATAATGTGTCAGTAATGTCCATTTCCTGAATCCTAATCTGAATTTGTGTGGTGACAAAAGGGCGTATTTGTGTAGTTGTCACGGTTATTGCGTAATTAAGCAGTTTGCTTTTTCTTTAAAAAATTAAAAATATAACCCACAAATTAAAGAAAAAAAACCATGGGCAGATGATTTGCTGTTTTAGTACTTTTCCAATGTGCACATATTTAATAAAAAGAGGAGTGTTAGGACCAACATTTTTGTTAAATTTTGACCACCATTTAACCATCAAAAGAAAATTGAATGATTCTACACTATTAGATATAATTTTATACTATTAAAAATATCATTGATAACTAATTGATGGTTAAAAATTATAAAATCTGCTGCCCCTAAACTTTCTCTATTTAAAATTACTATAAACTTCCCCTTCGAGGATACAGAGGTGTAATAGGATTGATTCTAAACAAGGGTTTTACACTATTCAAGTGACTTTAGGATTTTCATTATATATATATTGAAAATTCATGTGCAGTCAATTTCATATAAAATTGATAGTTAAAAGTAATTAGATAAAAATTTAATCAAATCAGTTAAATCATTTAACAATTCTCCATATGAAATTAACTGCATTTGAATTTTTATCTATATATATATGGTTATGCATAACAAGATTCTCTGTTGACTAAGATGTTTTTACTAAGATGAAGATAAACGTAATGAATAACGTTGATGTAAGATTTTAAGCCTTGTTGTGTGATATTCATTATTTTTACATGATTTCACATTATTTTGTAATTAAGAGACAATAAGAAAAGAAGTTTTCTATTGTTTTTCAGTCAGATACGATAAAAGATTGTACAGGGAAAAAAATTGGATGGCTAAGGAAATGGGCTATCCAAAAGTATTATATCTGGGTCTTGCAAGAACAGTAGAGAGCTCAATATGCTTTCAACCTTCATAATAATTAAAATGGCTTCTCACGACCACAAAAATTTAAAAAAAAAAAACAGAAAGAATGGGTTTTCACTTTTCAGCCTGCAAGAAATGTGGATTAACTAATTACATAAAGAAACCCCGTGACCAAAAATTAAAAGAAAAAACAAAGAAAGAAACTCGA
>NC_029791.2:124018922-124019943 GCF_000816755.2 Arachis ipaensis | reverse complement strand
CCTAAGATATATAGATAAATTTTTTTTTTCATTTTTAATATTTTTTTTGCATAAAAAATCATCCCTAAATTTTAAAACTAAGTTTTAAAATCATTCTTTTTACTTAAATATTAAAATTTTGGACCAAATTACTCATAACAAAAAATTATAAAATAAAAAAAGAAGAAAAAATTAAGAGAAGAGAGTATTTCTGCTCCCAAGTCATTCACGATTCACCTCTGTCTCCACTTCTGCCACCATCTCCATACGATTTTGGTCTCTAAGGTAACGACAATGTTAAAACTAAGTTAAATCTTAGGGACGATTTTGTATGTAAAAAAAAGATTGGGGACAAAAAAAATTTTCGACCTATACCTTAGAACCAAAATCGTACTTAACCCAAAACATAACAATATTATTAGTACTCTTTAAAATTACAAAATACTAATATTTTTATAATGTGTTTAGTTAAAAAAAATATTTTAATAATTAGTCTATAAAAAATAAGATATGACAAAAAAGCAAGATAAAATTTTTTTTTTAACAATATAAATTAAAAAAAAATTTAATATTTTTGACAAGAACAAACATCTAAAATACAAAAATGTGATTATTAAAACATAAAATTATAAGTCATTATCAATTTTCTATATACTAATATGAATGTTAAATACGTTACTATTTTAATATTTTAAAAAATCAAATGCATTTTTAAAAAATAAATAGAGAGAAGAGTATATAGAAATTAATTTTAAAAAGTACAAAAATTTAAATGTATGAAATTAAATTAGTTAAATAAAAATATTTGTAAGTAAAACAGTTATGACTTAAATCCTTTGTATGATAAAAAATAATCACGTATAAAACCACTACACCACATATGATTTATTATTTCCTTAGACACATATCTTGTAACAGATATAGTTGTTCAAAATTCTCAAGGCCGAAGCCACTATCCACTCCTCTGTATCTGTCTCTTATTATGAATGAATTTGTGATTTTATAAATTATAATGCCTAAGATAAAAAATTGTTCAAGCCAT
>NC_029791.2:124011805-124018680 GCF_000816755.2 Arachis ipaensis | reverse complement strand
CAATAATAATAATAATAATAATAATAATAATAATAATAATAATAATAATAATAATAATAATAGATAACTAAGTTAGGTTGGTCGAATAGCTAATTTATTTTTTTATTTTAACAAGTATAGGGTAATTTTTTTTAAGTTGTTTTGAGTTAAGTCTTAGATGAGGAAAAATAAAAACAATATTACAGTAATATACCATTTATAAAATCATCAAATGAGAATAAGATTATTCTTAATAGCACCATAAATTAGTTTTCCTTATATTAATTATTTAATTGAACGTCATTAAGTAGAGTAATGACGGTAAAATTTTAGTAGTTACTTCATGGGAAAAAATGTAAATAGAAATAATATCATATTTCTTTGGCTAAATAAAACTTAAATAGGATTTTTATTATTATTATTATTTTACATAACAACTCAGGAAACCCTGGTCACCATGGTGGCATGGTCGATCCAAACTTACGCTGGCATCATCTTGGTGGGCCTTTGGGTATGTCTGAGCCCAAAGTGTAAGGATCTGTTTGGGCCAGAACAAAAAAAAAGGGGGCATAAGAAGACAAAAAGAAGGGTAGTTAAGGAATCTAAAATTTTAATACCCAAACAAAAAAATCTCAAAGGATTTGACGGTAAGAGAGATAAGGTGGGGGAATTGGGAAAAACAAAACCACAGAAAAAAGAAGAGTGATAGAGTAGAGAAGCATGTCGACGGTGTCAAGCATATTCGGTGGCAGATTGGTGGTGGCGCCGGTAAGCATCGGCGGAAGTCGGATTCCGATTGGAGTAGGAGGACTGGTGATAGAGTGCTCTTCTCGGCCGAAGAAGAAGGCAACGGCGCACCACATTAAGACAAGGCCACGTAAGACCCAGCCATGGGACATCAAGCGCAAGCCCACTGTATACCCTCCTCTCCCTCCTCTACCTCCTGAATGGTCCGTCGTTATTCCCGCCGCCGATGACTCCGTCACTCCTCCTCCTCCTGATGCTGCTTAGGTGGTGTTATCTTATTGTACTTTTTGTTGTTTACTTTGAAGCTTATGCCTGCTACATTCTCTGTTTTATTTGTTAATTAAATTAAACTATGGTTGCTTCTTTACTTGCCATTTTTTAATTTTTTTTTTTTTACCAAAATATGAAGACTCGAACCCGCAACCTCTTAGATAAGTACGGGAAATTTATGCCATTTGAGCTATTACTCATTGGCTCCCTTTTTTAATTGACACATAAGGAATATGTTAATTAGATTGATGATTGAAGAATAAATTTGATTTTTAATTATAAAACTGAGACTAGATTGGATATGTTTAAATTGAGGAAGAAACTTATTATTAGATGGGGGAGTTCTGCAGTTATCCTTTCTCCTATGGTTACGGATGAATCATTTGTCTTTCTCCTTTGAAGAATTGAAGGCTGAATATGAACACACTAGGATAGATAATGAGCTAGATCATGACTAAAGTAAAAAAACACACTATCCATTTTAATTAATCTATACTCCATAGTGGTAAATTGATGACTTTAGAGTGAAACCAATCCAAATATTGATTTGGTCGTTAAAGCCATTTCTATACTCAAATTTCTGTCCAGAGTTTTAATTTTGGTGAGTTATATGGTAAAGATGTAAGTTTATAGATTTTTCTTTTAATAGAATGAAAGAGAGATTAATAAAAGTAAGATCCATATTTTGAATAATAATAAAATAATAAAAAATAACTATAAAAGAAATTATATTCTCTCTTTATACCACTCCAATCTGTACACTAGATTGCTCCTTTAATTTTATATCAAAAGGTCAAAAACAGTTCTTTTTCCACGTTAAAAAAGGTAAATGGAAAGATAACAAAATAAGTTTTTTTAAGTGAGACTCTAAGGCTAGTAGAAATTTTGTAAACCTCAAACAACACTCGAGTTCAAGTCTCAATGGAAACCGTAGATATTTCACAAGAGTAAGTAGCAAAACAAGGCAAAGCTTTTAGTAACTTTTTTTTTTTTGGATACCTAAACGGGGCATAAAGTCCAAAATTACATCAAACTAATCATCCAAGTCCTACAATGATCATTAAAGATTTGATACAAGGAAGAAGGGGTTATATCAACAAAATGGAAACTAAAACTCTTTTGTAAACCATTCTTTGCTAGCCAATCAGCTGTCCCGTTTCCTTGTGTGTTTGTGCTTAATGATCATTTGCCAATCTCGAGTTAACCAATTCTGGATCTATCTAGCCAAGGTACTTGAGTGCCCCTGAGCTTTCTTCTTATTACTCAGCAGTTCTACCAAAGCAAAAGAATCTGTTTCGGCAACAAGCCTTGGAAGGACGAGCAAACTCCCAGGTTCGAATTGAACCCAGCAATCCATCTCCCCCACTCCGTCCTGGAACTACCCAAAAGTGTAAATTTATTTGCAATTATGGCAAGTGTGCTGGTTAACATCTCAATTAAATGAGCAAGGTTGATTTATATAGGTTAAAGAATTTTTAAGCCTAACCCATCTAATTTTGACTGGTAATCAGGTTAATCATATAGACTTCGGATGCCCCGTATTGAATATATACAAAATAATCGGCTGTGAAAATCTTATGATAGGTAGGAATATTAACAACGTAACGTTTTACATACCGAATATACAATCTACTACACGAGAGAGAGAGAGAGAGAGAGAGAGAGAGAATTTATTATAATTAACTTACGCGAGAACGCCTATTGTGCTCAGCCATTTAGCTGAGGTAATTACAACGAGATATATAGCAATAATAATTAAATTTGATTTCTTGAGATCAAAGATTAGGTTGCTAACGTGAAGAATCTACATGTATATACAGCAAAGAACAATCAGTAGTGCACTTGAAACCCTGTTAACTTGTGCTACAAGAAAGGTCGTCTCTCTCTTTCATATTATCATCAGCATTGGTGGTGAGGCACCACCACCAGTCACCATTTTTTCCACGGAGACAGATCCTTCAAGAGTTGCAGAATTAGAGCTAGAGTCTCCTATTTCTTATCAAGGCTAAGCTAGAAACTTCAGGATTTAGCACTCTGCTATGTACTGATGCTGAATGCAATAGCTTCTGTTACTTTTCAGTAGTAAGAATATCGGTTTTTCTGTACCGGCTGATGTTCCCGCCACGCTAAGCGTTCCGGAAGTTGTCCTATGACTTCTCCACACAGTGCAAATGAAGAAATTGTTAGTAATACGGACTAAGAAAGATACTGCCTCTAGCCATAATCTGGAGCCTCAAATGAGAGGCAATTATGCTTACGTTATGATGTCAATTTCATCACTTAGCCAGATTTTTTCTTGTACTTCCCATTCCCCAGCTTCAACAAGAAGTCTGTAAATATGTGTTCATATTCTGGCATTTTGCCATATCCTGCATCAATTTAAAATACCACTTTAAAACAAATACCAATGGCATTTCAAGGTAATTAAACAAACTCAAGGAGAAGTATGTTAACAGTAACATATATTCATTTTTACCAGGAAAGTAGTTTATGTCAATGACGTAAAACCGATCTCTAGTTCCATACTCGCGGATCATATCCAAGTTGAATAATCTAAGACCCTGGATGTGAAAATTAGGACAAAGATTTCATATTTTATTTATAGTCCTAATATGAATAACCATGAAAGCTTTAACTGATAAATTGAGAAAATTACCAATCGCCATCGGAGTTCTGTAGCCAGCTTCTCAAGTAGGGGTCTTGGAGGCAGCTCTGCAGGGTGAAAGATGGAGAAAATCAGGAGAATAGTAAGTAGCATAATTTTTTGTTTTGTTAATAACCTAAATCGTAAGTAGGGCTCAGATTTCCAAATGCAAGCATGAATTATGCCTATGACCACCTAACCTCATATTAGACAAATTAGGAATGTTGTACCACAAACAGGTAAGATATTAGCACATTGTCTAACAGACTGGCACAATTATTGCATGACAACTATGCAAATTGCAAAGAACAATGCGTCAGCCCAGAGGCACCAATCAGGACAAGGACAAATTTGTTTTGGGTATCTCTTCTTTTAAGGGGAGAATAAGAAGGCCTGCTTGAGTCCACAATTGGAGGTCTATTGAAAGCCTTGGATCCAGAATCATCAATTTTACCACATGTAAAGGAGGTCATGCATTGCATTTCATACAAAGCAGAGCACTTTTTTTTTTTGACATAACTATATAAGAGCCTCCTCACGGAAGATCAAATACAGACCAAACAGCCTGCCAACTCAATCCTTTCCTGAAGTATATCTATTACACTTTGAAAGCATAGTCAATTGGCATTTAGGACATGATAACTTACCACCAACAATGGGGTCCAGATCCGCATCATCTGCTGAAGCTGCAGCACAAGAAACCCTTGGAAAACGATATATGCCAGCATCCTTGGAGTGCTCCCACTTGGAAACATCAGGTAATGAAAACCGTCTGACAACCTTTATTGCATCACCAACTATATAAACTTTAAAGAGAACACCTCCTACACCAAAATAAACGGCACCTGTTATTCACTTGGGATTCAAATAATGTAAGAGTAAATCATTGCCAAACAAATGGAAATTTGCTTACCATGGTTGACAAACTCCTGAAGAACAAAAGGAGGTTCAAGTTTTTGAAGAGAGTATGGCTCATAAGCAAGGGATAATTCATGAGACTTTGCACTTCCATCGGCAACCAGTGGCTTTGCAACTGAAATGATTTGGAATTAGAAACATATCAACGAGAGTTCAAATTTAAGTATCACATATTTACGTGATAACTAAGCTGACCAGATGCAATAAAGATAGGATTACAATGCCTATGTTCACTAGTTTTGATGACTGTGTCTCAGAAATCCCTCATACTAACAAATGGCCATTTGCCCATGCTATGAGAAATCGCAACTGCAGCATATAAAAGTAGTTTAAGAAAATACCAACATATAAATACCTAGAGGTAAATTCAGGCCAGCTCTGTTGACCAACTCTGGGATGGCTGAGGCGTCTCTCTTGATAACTAATTGCCGAGGAACACCAACTTTCCCTGAAAGGATGTTTTTATGAGCAAGTTTATTATTGATTAACTTAATAGCAATTCTCTCCAGCTGTACTTAATCAAAGGTGAAGGAAGAAATAGAAATACCATAAGAATCAGAAAAGTTCATCTCAGCAACAGCCTGAAGCATGTGTTGACGGTTACGTAAATGTTGTATGCAATCAGGAGGATCCAGAACAGTAACTTCTGGGTGTGATTGTCTATAATCCTATAAAAAAGTTAGTAAAAAAAAAGAGTAACCAAAGGAGTTAAGAACTGGAAAGGGAAGCCAATGGATTCCAAAAGTTACAAAAATAACTAGAATAGGATTGGCTGTGAATTAAAAACAATTAAACATGTATGAAGCAGCAGTGATATTTCCCAAATGAATTATCAGAATATTTATTCTTATATATACAAGCACAGAAACGAAACATACACCTCGCTTTTAATTAATACCTAGTAAACTTAACATTTTCTTCTAAACAAAGCATCCACTCCAACAAGAAATATTCAACATCCATGTTCCTTTCAATTTTGGGTACATTGCAATGATCACTTGAATGCTATGTCCATTATACAAGGATTCTGGACACAAAGCAAAGAGGATGTCTTTACTAAACTTTCATTCATTCAAACATGAGAGCCGCACTCTACTTAATAATTAACTGACTAAGAAATTACACGTTCAATGATTTAATTATATGGCATTTTGGAATATATTTACAATTGTGTCTTAAATTATAGAATAGACCAAGATATTAGAGAAATGGGTTCTCATCTATATTCTATACTGCAATAAAATCTTCACTCAACAGAAGAGAACAATTCTGTAGGATAAAACGATGTTTTTCTTTGAAAAAATAAAAAAGACAAATGAATAGCAGATTAGCAAGCTTTCGAGAAGAACAGGTTCGAGTCTGTGGGCACTAAGTGACATTAGCAGAATAACACAATGTGAACTTAAAAAGAATGTCCTAAGAAGAACAACCAGACATTAGCTTCTTGGGCTATGCATGAATCCTATTTTAATATGTCATCTTAATTCCGGCAAGCATTCCTATTCTACACTACACATCCTTTTAAGAATTTGTGGTCATATCTTCATTTATCAATGCTACTATGTTTTTCTTTGTTCTGTGTTTATGCTTTAACCGAACAATTCAGGTATTACTATAAATTTCCATGAAGAGTTATAGACACAATCATTCAGTTGGTAACATTTTATACCAGGCAGCACTCATTGGTTACTAACAGGCCAGACAATCCAACAATCTATGTTGACTGATCAGAATAGTGAGGATGGAATAATTAGCAAAATTTATATGTACTTGGGAACTATTACACCTAAATCTGATCCAAAAGTACAGCTAGCACTATATGGCCTAGAGGATCAAACACAAGATTGGAATTGGTATGGCATCTCTCTTAGGCCTTAGCCATGCAAAAGTGTACCAAGGCACCAAGGAGAAATGAATCTAGCTCAGAGTGTGTAAAAGAAGAAAAAACCTTTTGAAAAGACTTGTCAAGAAAACCTGAGAGAATGAGCTAGATGGCCATGAAAATAGTAACATCCTCACTTGCAGGGACCTTGAGGCCTCTACCTCAACTACTGGACCATGATTCATAATGAGTAATTGAGGAATCACTCTGCAAATTGTGTCAGGCAGAAGTTAAAAATGCTAGTCAAGTTAGTTGGTGACGATTGACCAGCCTTTCCAGTGAATTTTTTTTTTTTTAAATCCCAATTAGCAAAAGTTACATAAGAAAACAATACCAGCAACAAGCATTAAGCCATTAATAATGATGATCAACACAATAATTACATACGACGAGAAAATTAAAGGGACCAACCTCAAGAACCTGGCGCCACTCTTT
>NC_029791.2:124009513-124011503 GCF_000816755.2 Arachis ipaensis | reverse complement strand
AAAAAAAGAAGGGTAAAAAAACATAAGAGTGATCAGTAATCAGTCCAAACTGAACAGGGATGGTTAATAGTTAGAGCACGTGATGTAGTACTATAAACAGTGAGCACAATAAATTGAACTTTTTGTGTGTCAACAACAGCAGATGAGAACCAATTAAATTTTGATTTTACTTGAAAAAGAAAAAAAAAATTGGGAAGGAAGTTCATGGCAAAAGGAATTATAACCTTATGTAACACTATATCAAAAGGACCTTGCTCTGAAAGAGGCCTATTCTGGTCAATGGCTACAAAGAGTATCCCCTTGTTCCTGCATAATAATTTGTAGTAATTCAAATCAGTAACAAGCTAAAGACTACAAAGAACAAAGATATACCAGAGAGAAAAGCAGATACAATACAATCCTTGTATTCAGTGTTCTTAAGGTTCACAGACAACTCTTCCATGCAAAATCATAACCAAAGTTTGCAATTATCATTTTTTATAAACAGAATATAGTTTCTTATACTTTTTATGCAGGACACCCAACAAAGGAAGCATACAACTATCATATCACTAGTACAATCAATGAATCAGCATCTTATGTATGTTTCTAAATAAGTCAGTAAAATTTAAATCCTTCCAAAAAGCAAATTATAATTAAGTCATTTGAATCCATCCCTCCTCCTCCTGTATAATAGTTTTGTGTAAGAGCTTTTGTTTTGATGCTACAGTTCCCACTTCCCAGATAAACATAAAAACTGTTCAAGAAAAATAAAAATATCTTTGGGGTCATTATAGCAGATGCTCCTATGGTTAGAAAAGTTCCTTTCACTTTCTCGCCAACCAATTGAAAACGACGCATGCTGGAGGAATCTCATCGGATGAAATGAGCAACACATTTAACATTCTTTGTCCAAACTCGAATGTGATCATGAAAAGCCACTTTTTCCTCCCAACATATTTTTTCAAAAAATGAAACTGTTAATTACAGAAAACAACAAGAAGAACCAAGTAGAAACTAGAAACTTTTATTGACAGAACAAATTTCTTCGTATTTTGCTTTATTATTATTATTATTATTATTATTATTATTATTATTATTATTATTATTATTTACCTATTGGCCGAAGCCAAAGAAACAAAGGGAAAGAACGGCGAAGAGAATCCAGCATTCACCACCGGACACCATTGATCTTGAACCTCCCCCACTACCTTCTCCTCCTCCTTCTCAACCTCATCCATCAGCCTCATACTCACGCACCTAAGAATCAAAACCCTAACACCTTAATCAAAATTCCTCAAAACAATTTCCCGATACTCGAAACCGCGCAGCGATAATCAAAACAAGTGTCACGAAAAATCGAAATAGAAGGTGAAAGAAGAGAACGAAATCAATCTGATTAGGGTCAATTTTCTGGAAGAAGGGGGAGAGAGACTCGGAAAAAGGTGAATTGGAATTGGTTGGCACAAAATAAAGAGAGAGAATAAAAGAAAAATAGAGAAATAGAGATTTTTTTTTTTTTTTTGGTGGGAAGTGAACCTGAAATGTTTGTGGGGAGAACAGAGGAAAAAAAATGAGAGTAGAGTGAGGGAATGAGAGTAAAGAAGGAATGAATTGGAGGGGAAATGAATGAAGAGGTATTTATAGAGAGAGAGAAGAATAGAGTGAGGGATCGTGTGATAGTGAGGTGTATGAAGTGCTGATGCAGGTGACTGGAAATAAAACGTGATCATTCCACGCGTTGGAATCACGCTGGCTGCTTCTGCTTATTCTTATGCTTTGTAATTTGTTCTGCTTAAAATATAAAAAGTTTAATTAATCTGTTGATTTCTATAGATTTGTAAAATTTTCAATTAGGTCTCTATATTTTTTTCTTTTAATTGAGTTTTTGCATCAAATTTTTTTTTAATTGGGTCCCTTCACTTTTTTTTCCTTTTATTTAGGTTTTTATATCAATTTTTTTTTTAGTTGCGTTCCTATCAAATTAAGCCAATTACTACTAAGATAGACT
>NC_029791.2:123999245-124009498 GCF_000816755.2 Arachis ipaensis | reverse complement strand
ACACATACAAATAGGTTAAAAATGATTAGTAATATAAATAGTTTCTTAAAAAATTATATAATGAATTTATAGCTCTTGAGAAAAAATAAATAAATAAGTTTCATCCCGATGAACAGCAACAATGAATTTATAAATCTAACAAAAAAATGAGTTGTGTGCATAGTATCGCATAATAGACTTATAAATTTTGTATTTTAATTTTTCAATAATTTATTTAATATTTTTCTTGAAAACTTATAAATTTACAATTTGTTTCCTGGTTAAGTGGCTTAGGGTTAAAGAAAACATGTAAGATAAGAATTGATGATTATGACCAAATCTAAGCTAAGCAATTTGCCACTATATTCCCGTAACTATAAAAATAAAACAAGAAATAAATAAATAAATAAATTAGTTTTTTTTAATCTTTAATTCGATAAGACAAAAATTAATCTACTATAGATTTGAGCTTTATTTAAGAGTTTGTCATTAATCAATAAATTGATGTATGCACAAGATAAAATTTAAATTTCTCGACACTTGTTTAAGTAGACTAATAAAAACTAATTATTAGACCAATTAGGATAAAAAAATATAATCAATATACTAGCTAACCAAGTTTTCTAGGGTCAAAATAGTATTATATTTATACTCATTAAAAGAGGAAAAATTGTAAAAATAAATAAAGTGGTAACATTATATAATTCAAATTGGTGGCTACGTAAAATTTGGTGGGACATTATTGATTTATCGTGAAAATAATAGTTTAATAGATATATGAAAAAATAAAAAAATAATTACATTATTTAGCAAAAAAATTACATACAAATAACAAATTCTAAACATTTAGCAATGAAAAAGTTTAAAATGCAATTTTTTTCCTCTTTGGCATATGAAAAGTAAGTTTTCAAGGATTGTGATATATGCAAGACATGTGTGTGGCTCTTGGCACTTTGTCCTCTTTTTGTGGATTGTCCGAATGTACATGTTGATTTTTGTCTTCTACATGCGTCAAATGTTTTTAAACAGGGTCATAACGGGGGAGTACAGGTCGGTTTTGTTTGGGTTTATAGTAAAATTAGAATCGAATTGATCAAAATATAATTGATTCGGTTTGGTTTGGATTTGCATTTTTTGTATACGTATCTAAATCAAACCAAACCAAACCGATTAAGAACAAATTGATTCGATTCGGATAATTGGGTACCCGATGACTTTGAAATTCATAAAAAAAAAAACTAAATTTTTATCTTAAAAATTCAACAAGTACAATAAACATGTAACATCAATAAAAATAATCCAAACATGTTAAACACCAAATACATTAAAAACTAAACTCATTAAAATTCAAACATATTAATAATGAATAATCATTGTCTAATGAAAAAGCCATATATATTTTTTAATTTTTTATTTAATTAATATATGATCGGGTTCGCGGGTTGGTTCGGGTTCCGCACCTCCAAAACCGATACCCGAACCAATTACTAACAAAAGTCATCGGTTTGGTTCGAATTGGACCCGTTAGTTTCAGAACCAATTTAATTAGTTCATTTCGGGTTCGAACGGGTAATCAGTACCCACTACCATTTTGGTGTCTATGATGAGTATGGTGTTTTAAAAAATATTGTTAAAATTTTAAAATAATAATTTTTTATTAAATAATATTTTTAAATTGTTATTTAAAAAAATTATTAAAATATAAAAATAATATAATTTTAATTTAATAATATTTATATAATCATCATAACATATTGATACTAGAATCCATCTTTTTAATAATGATGTGATTTTATTCTTTTCAATATTCAATCATCAAAATAGTGATAGTGGATAACAGATTTATTTTATTTTGATCTTGTATAAGGGTTAAATTTATTACAAATATCATCATAGGTTGAGATATAAATTATTTGAATGATAATAGGTTAGTTTGTTGAAAAAACCAACCATTAAATTTTCACCTTTTTAATTTCATTATGAGACAAAGAGAAGAGTGAATTCAACTACATAAGAGCATTACTGTAAATAAAAGAATATGATAAGAGTAATTAAAGAAAAAAAAAATCACAAATAATCCTTGTTCAACTCGTGTACTCCTTTATTTCTTCAATTTGATGATATAAAAAATTTCATAAATTTGTACCACCATATCTTAATATGGATCAAAATTATCTAAAACGAAGAAATTAGTAAAATGATCAAGTAAAAAATTAATCATTCTTAAATTAAGGTATTAGAACACATATTTTATAAAAAATTATAAATTAATAATAAAATTAATCATTTATTTTATTATTTTACTAATTTTTTTACTTTAAAAATTTAAATTTATCTTAATATATCTCTGTCTTTATATTTATATATATAGCGTTTTAATTTTGATGTATCGATTTAGCAATGAAAAAGTTTAAAATGCAATTTTTTTCCTCTTTGGCATATGAAAAGTAAGTTTTCAAGGATTGTGATATATGCAAGACATGTGTGTGGCTCTTGGCACTTTGTCCTCTTTTTGTGGATTGTCCGAATGTACATGTTGATTTTTGTCTTCTACATGCGTCAAATGTTTTTAAACAGGGTCATAACGGGGGAGTACAGGTCGGTTTTGTTTGGGTTTATAGTAAAATTAGAATCGAATTGATCAAAATATAATTGATTCGGTTTGGTTTGGATTTGCATTTTTTGTATACGTATCTAAATCAAACCAAACCAAACCGATTAAGAACAAATTGATTCGATTCGGATAATTGGGTACCCGATGACTTTGAAATTCATAAAAAAAAAAACTAAATTTTTATCTTAAAAATTCAACAAGTACAATAAACATGTAATATCAATAAAAATAATTCAAACATGTTAAACACCAAATACATTAAAAACTAAACTCATTAAAATTCAAACATATTAATAATGAATAATCATTGTCTAATGAAAAAGCCATATATATTTTTTAATTTTTTATTTAATTAATATATGATCGGGTTCGCGGGTTGGTTCGGGTTCCGCACCTCCAAAACCGATACCCGAACCAATTACTAACAAAAGTCATCGGTTTGGTTCGAATTGGACCCGTTAGTTTCAGAACCAATTTAATTAGTTCATTTCGGGTTCGAACGGGTAATCAGTACCCACTACCATTTTGGTGTCTATGATGAGTATGGTGTTTTAAAAAATATTGTTAAAATTTTAAAATAATAATTTTTTATTAAATAATATTTTTAAATTGTTATTTAAAAAAATTATTAAAATATAAAAATAATATAATTTTAATTTAATAATATTTATATAATCATCATAACATATTGATACTAGAATCCATCTTTTTAATAATGATGTGATTTTATTCTTTTCAATATTCAATCATCAAAATAGTGATAGTGGATAACAGATTTATTTTATTTTGATCTTGTATAAGGGTTAAATTTATTACAAATATCATCATAGGTTGAGATATAAATTATTTGAATGATAATAGGTTAGTTTGTTGAAAAAACCAACCATTAAATTTTCACCTTTTTAATTTCATTATGAGACAAAGAGAAGAGTGAATTCAACTACATAAGAGCATTACTGTAAATAAAAGAATATGATAAGAGTAATTAAAGAAAAAAAAAATCACAAATAATCCTTGTTCAACTCGTGTACTCCTTTATTTCTTCAATTTGATGATATAAAAAATTTCATAAATTTGTACCACCATATCTTAATATGGATCAAAATTATCTAAAACGAAGAAATTAGTAAAATGATCAAGTAAAAAATTAATCATTCTTAAATTAAGGTATTAGAACACATATTTTATAAAAAATTATAAATTAATAATAAAATTAATCATTTATTTTATTATTTTACTAATTTTTTTACTTTAAAAATTTAAATTTATCTTAATATATCTCTGTCTTTATATTTATATATATAGCGTTTTAATTTTGATGTATCGATAATGTTTTAATTGGAATTTTTTCTCTTTTTTTTTTTTAAATGTTTTAATTTATGCTCTTCTTTTCTTCTTTTTAATTATGGGAAAAAGTGATATGCTCAAATAACTTAAAACATGAAAGAATCAGCACTTTGAAAAGCAAAAAGAATAATTAAAATAAACCAATGCAAAGACATAGGAGATTCTATTATTCTTTATCCAATAAATTGAATGTGAGCATAAGCATATTTATCCATAATGGAATGTTCTGCACTCAAATAATAAGTTTATAAAAAATATTTGCGATATAATAGAAAGCCAGTTGAAAATAATTTAAAATTGCTTTATTTTGTATTTTTTTAATTATTGTTTGCTTTGTTTTGTGTTTTTTAATTATTATTAAAATAATTAAATAATATCAAATATAATAAATATGTAATTATAAATATCATAAATATTATAAATATAAAATTATGAATATTAAATAAAATAAAATAATATAATATTATTAGCTCCCTAAAATTATATCATACAATTGGTAGTATGTAATTAATTTTCTTCACATATAGAGAAGAGATGCTTATCTAGACATCTTTCGTCAAATTGTTTTTGTTTATTTTCAATGCATTATTAATATCGAATAATGGAAAACCCATATGCCACTTAGGAATGTGCTTTTCTTTTGTGACAAATAACATAAATAAAAATAACAAGATCAAGTAGAACAAAAATATTTATTAAAACAATATTGATATAGTAGTTTTAACACTATTTTTGTCACTATTTTAATAGTAATTAACAACAACAATAATAATAATACCAACATACTGATTTTTTTCTGAATGTATAAAATTTATAATGATAGATTTATTATAGAATGGATAAATAAAAAAAATTGACCATAGAAAAAAAAGAATTTAATATATTAGATATCACTTTAGTCTCCCTACAATATGGCAAAGAATGAAACCTAAGTTATAAATTTCAAAGTGTGTAACCCCACCATTAGAATAATCTATTATTATTCTTTTAGGATGTGATATACCTTNNNNCTTGGAAATGCAGGTCTGAAACGGGCCAGGAGGTAATAGTTTAGTGAATACATATGCAAACTTGTTTGTTGGAATGAATTGGCAGCAATTTGACTAATCCATTGTGAGTCTTCTCACACAAAATGTGACAACCCATTTCGATGTGCTTGGTATGTTCATGGAAGACAGGATTAGCAGTGATGTGCAATGCAGATTTGCTGTCAAAGTATAATAATATAGGCTTCGAGAGGGGTATTCTGAATTCAATCATCATGAAAGCTAGCCACTATGACTCACAAACAACCGCTACTAGTGCCTTGTATGGTTGTATTCTGCCTCAGAGGAGGAGCAGGACACGGTCACTTGTTTCTTGCTCTTCCAAAAGACAAGAGACGATCCCAAAAAGAAACATGTCCCCGTAACTAATCGCCGTGTGTCTAGACAGCCAGCCCAGTCTGAGTCAGAGTATGTAGTTGGGCACAAATCGAAAGATGTAAGAAAAAATAGACCTCGGGCAGGGACAAGCCTAAGGTATTTCAATACGCGAAGCACAGCTTGGTGGTGAGAAATGGTGGAACAGTCGAGGCATTGACTCAGCTTCCCAACGGCAAAACTAATATCAAGCCTCGTGTTGGTCAGATATAGTAAGCGGTCGACGAGTCTTCGACAGAGGAAAATATCTTGGAATGGTGCAGCACAATCTTTGGAAAGTTTGGTTGAATAATCCATGGATGTGGTGACAGGCTTGGCATTGGTCATGTCATATTCAGAGAGCAAGTCTAGAACGTATTTGCGGTGGTACAGTGCAATGCCTTTGCTGCTGCGTGCCACTTCCATCCCAATGAAGTACTTTAGTTTTCCTATATCCTTAATTCTGAATGCATCATCAAGTACCTTATTGATCCTGTTAATCTCCTCTAAACAATTTCCAGCAAGCACTAGATCGTCAACATACACAAGTATTGCTGTGAAGGTTAAACAAAGCATAATCATGCTTTGATTGTGTGTAACCGGAAGCATTAAGTTCGAAATATAGATTTTCATGTCAATGCCTACTAGCCTACTTTAACCCATAAGTGACTTGTCCAATTTGCACACTAAATTAGGGTTTGAGACAGACAATTCTAGTGAAATTTTCATGTATACTTCTTCGTGCAAATTTCTGTGTAAAAATGTGGTATTGACATCTAGCTACTGGACATGCCAATCCTTTGCATAGCAGCTATGGAGAGGAGGATTCGAATCGTTGCACCCTTCACAACTGGGTTGAATGTGTCGAAATAATTAAAGCCTTGTGTCTGGGTGAATCCTTTAGCGACTAAACGCACTTTATGCCTCTTGATCGTGCCATACGATTTGAATTTGATCTTAAATATCCACCTACAACCAATAGCATGGTTTCCTACTGAGAGTGTGGTTAATGTCCAAGTTTTATTTAATTTCAGTGCATCTAACTCAGCTTTGATCGCATCCCTCCAACAGGAATGTGCTATGGCCTCATCGTAGTGCTTAGGTTCATGCAACTCTGAGACTGCTAGGGAGAAAGCTTTGTGTGTAGGTGACAGCTGTGAGTAAGAGACATGGTTTGAGATGGGATATTTGTTAGATGATTGGTGCAGTGGTGTAGTGCTAGTTTTTCAAATTAGTGAATTGCTAATTAGTGAATTGCTGAAAGTATCTGTTGTTCATTGATTGTTGATATTTGGTGCTGTTTAAGTTAACTGTTGATGGAAAGAATTTGTGGCGCATTCCAGTTATAGATGAAACTCTGTCAAAATTTTTATAAAAATCTCTATATATTATGGTTATTTGCTTCTGAAGTTTTAATTTATATTTTCATGTTGGTTTGTCTGTAGATTATTGATAGGTTTGCATCGAACAACAACGCATATACTAAAGAGATGATCAACATCATCAAGCTAATGTATGACCACCCCTGGCCCAACTACAAGAAGATCTCCTCTGAGACTAGAAAGCGATGGTTTCAAAAATGGACGGTAATTAATTTTTTGTTTTTTAGTTTCAAACCTTTTTAGCTAGTTTATATTTTCTATTTTTATTAACTAGTTTTAAAATTTTTTTACGCAACTGCACTTTATATGGGACGCCTCTCACGATGTCCTCATTAGGAATATATATGACCATCGAATGGGTCGGCGGCTACAACAGATGCTGGAGGATGTTCGTGAGGGGCGGGGCCACCTGATGACCTGGCTCCGACCGAAAATAAAGAAAGCTCTGTTAGTTCACTGGGAGACTGATGAGGGATTTAGGCATCGGTGTCTTACCAACAGAGCTAACAGGGCATCGACCAGGTAGTCCAAGTATCCGGCAGCTCAGCGACCTTCATGAAGATTAAGGCCAGACTGCTATGTAGTGTCTTTAATTTCTATATTAACTTAGTTATATTCTAATAATATTGTTTTAATGCAACACGTGTAGTCGAAGTCGTTGGATTGCGAGGCGACATTGGCAAAGATGTTCAAGTACACCCACACGTTGAAAGAGAACAAAGTGAGATTTGCTGATCGGCGGTCTCAAGATCATTATGTGAGTAAACATACACCTAATCTTCTAATATATAATTAGAGATTAACTGTATAGTTGTCGTACTAATCACAATAAGATGTGTTACGTAGGAGTTCTACATGCAGAGACTAGAGGTCGCAACTCAGCAATCTCAGCAAAGTGGGGAGCACGCCGCCGATAGATATGCTACTTCAGTCATCGATCCCTATGTAGTTTGGCACAAGACCGCCTCAGCGCTGTACAAGAACTGCGTATATGAGTTGGATTAGATAAGGCAAAAACCCGCCTCTACCCACCCCATTGCCACCTCTAGTTATAGATAGTATGGATATTCTTTAAATGTGGTAAATACTAAATTGGTACCTAAAAATTTTTGGCTCTGACTTTTGTTATTGACAAAATAATCCTTAAATAATTTTAAAATTTGACAAATATGCCTCTAAACTCACTGAAGCACATTTTTGACGAGAAGGATGCTGAGGTGGCCACCGGATTTTGATGATATGGCAACCTTATTATTAAATGTATATACCAGGGTGGAATTTTTAATTAGTTACCAATTTAACCTGGAAAATCCAAAATCTCCCCTTTTGAACCCTAATCCCCTCTTCCTTCCCAACACACTCTCTCACTCTCTCAATGCACTCTCCCCAAAAGGGTAGTGGAGCTCAACGTGGCGCCTCAACTTTCTTAGTTTCACATAGCCACTGTCACTGACACAGTACAGTCGCCATCTTGTCGACGGGTCTTCTGTGTCCATCAGCTCCTATGTCGTCTGTCGCCTTCGTCGGCCTTGTGTCGTATGTGCACCTTCACCGCTGTCGCCTAGCCTAAACCCACTCTCCGTCATCCCTGCATCTTCACTGTTCTCTCCTCAGCGTCACCTCGCCGGTCTATGCTTCGCGGTGACTCGCTTCCTTCCTTGCGGTCAAGCATAAGAATAGACACACACAGCAGCAGCAGCGTCTCACTCATATGCCTCGTCTCCCTACTCGTCTCCATCACCTCTCTCTATGTTTTGTCTTAGCTCCGCTGTAATGTGTCTCCTCTGTCTCTGGTGCTTTTCTTCTGACCTTGTCTAAATTCGTCTCTTGTTTATGTGGTGTCTGTGTTGAGATTTATTTTATTTTATTTTATTTTGATTGTTATATATGAATATGTTTGTTTTCTTTGAACTTTATTGTTATTGATCTTTTTGAATTGTAAATTAATCTGTAGATTTGGGACAATTCATGATTGAAAGAGTGAGAGAGTGTGATGGGGAGGGAGGATCTTTTGCTGGATTAGGATTCATGAAGATTTCCAGGTTTAGGACAACAAATGATTGAGAGGGTGCATTAGGAAAGGAAAAATTAGGGTTTAGAGGGGAAAGAAGATTTTGAATTTTTCAGGTTGGACTAGATAATTAATTAAAAATTCTACTTTGGTATATGCATTTAATAAAGTATTCATATCATCAAAATTTAGTAGCCACCTCAGCATCATTTTCGTCGAAAATGTGCTCCGGTGAGCTCAGAAGCATACTTGTCAAATTTTAAAATTATTTAGGGACTATTTTGTTAATAATAAAAGTCAGATACCATTTTATCAGCGCCAAAATTTTTTGGGTACAGATTTAATATTTACCTCTCTTGAAATTAAAAATGTTAATTATCAAATTTTTTTTCTTCTGAAACATATATAGCGCATTATTATGAGTTATTTTAATAAGCGAAAGAAAACAATAAAACAGATATTTTGATATGCACACAAATTTTGTAGTGCTTTTCAATGGCCATCTTTTGGTCGTGTTGAAAACGACACCCTTTCATCTAAATTTTGGTCATTTTTGTTTGAGGTGGACCATTATTGATGAGAACTTAACCAAAAAAGTTTGAATTATAATAAGAAGACCTTACTTAGATTTAGTATAAAATAATAGAAGTCATTGCTATTATAATGCTTAAAGAAATCATCAAGATAGAAAGAGATTAGAGAATCACTAATTTAAATTAGGGATATGATTTTAAATAAGCCAAAGTACTATTGGTGAAGGAGTGTAGCCATTTGGAAACATGTGATGAATCGGCGAATCATTATATTGAAAGGGGAAATCATACCTTTTACATATAAATTAGAGAAATTATAATAACATCATATCTTGAAGTAGATATTTTACCTTATATTTAAGTGTATCATATGATTATTTTTGTCAAATTTAATTAACGAAGTATATCTTTTTTAACGGGGATGAAAGAAAATCTCTGTATCAAGATATATATATAAAATGAGAATTGAAACAAATGGTAAAAAGTAAAATTCCAAAGGTATATATTATTGTATAATTGTATAATACTAATAATGTACTATCAATGCAGAATGGGTTAACGTAAAGAGGAAGTATAAGGAGTCAATACATGTTCTGTATAATGTATATAATGGGGTTAATTTTAAATTAAAATTAAAATATTAAATTTATTTAAAGCGATTCAGTAAGATATCAGATGTTCTGTATAATGCATATAATGAGGGTTAATTTCAAATTAAAATTAAAATATCGGATATGTATTTAAAACAATTCAGTAGGATATCAGATATTTATGATCCCTGCCTCCCTGGTATCCGGATGGTTATTCCGAATAGTATGGGTGTATTATGTTTGATAAATTAGTAGTATTTTATCTTGGATGTTTGAACTTGTAGGATAGCGGATGGTTACTTCTTTTTATTGGGCCAAAGAATCAACCCATTGTATATATTGTATACTTATTCCATTGGCTTCCTAGCAGGATTCCATAAAAGATTAGATACTTTGA
>NC_029791.2:123994664-123998618 GCF_000816755.2 Arachis ipaensis | reverse complement strand
GAGTTTTAATAATAATAATAATAATAATAATAATAATAATAATAATAATAAAATATTTGTTAATGTGAGTTAATCAAATTTTTAGTAATAAAGCTCATTTAAAAGTAAAAAATTCAATAAAGAAAAAAAATAGGTATATATTTGGAGTAGTGTAGTGTAGTAGTATATTCTGAAGGATATATGCAATGCATGCATGTTTACCCAATTGGATAAGCACTCGTTTTTATTTGCTTATGATGCTTATATAATTTATAATTTACATATATTATATATGTGCATTGTGCAACTGGGTGTATTATATGATATTATTATAATATTACAGTGTGCTTTCACCTGATGTTGGCCTTATTATAATAATGTATCCATATCCATAAACATATAACAAAAAGGACAACTGTCCTATGATTTATTATTTTAATTTGTACGATAATTATTTAGTATTTATATGTATAATCATGGACACTAATCAGATTATGCTGATGCCAATGAGTTATAGCTTAAATGATATAGTCTCTCCATACTCAATTAAGAGGTTGCGGATTCGAGTCTCTTATTTTTAGTAAAAAAAAAAAAAAATCGGATAATTGATGAGGCGTGTTTGGTTAGCTAAATCCGCAGAGGGAATCACATTCACATATATCTCCGACCATTATTCATAATAAAATTTGAGAAGTGGGATTGTGTATCAGAATATATGTTGAAATCTTGAACTCTTTTCTATTTAAACGCATGCAAAATATGGTTCAATTCACCTAGTATATATTTAGCTCTTTATTTATAGCTACTTTATTTATTTATTTATTCATTTGTTGCTTTTGGAAAGTGAGCTTATTAAAGTTATTAGTTAAAAAGAAGAAATAATATAGATCATGATTCATGAGCATATATAATCACATGCAGTCATGCAGCTAAAACATAATTTAGATTTGGTCGGATAAAATTTTTATTTTTTAAAAATTGTTTATAAAAATTAATTTTTAAAAGATAATTTTTTAAAAATTATAGTATTTATATTTGATTAATTAAATTAAAAATAAATTTCAATAAACATAAATAGTAAAATAGTTTTTAAAATTTAAAAATACTGTAAATGAAAGAATTAAATTTAAAAATGAATTAATGTACGAAGTTATATTAGGCTTTTTAATTTTGATAAACACAAACATATTATTTTTTTTATTTAGGGTAAAGTATATTTTTTGTCCCTAAAGTTTGACAAAAGTTTTAAAAGTATCTCTAAATTTTATTTTGTTTCAATTTTGTCTCAAAAGTTTTCGATTTTTATCAAATATACCCCTGATGGCTAATTTTTCAAAAAATTTAAGACCAATTCAACAACAATTTCATAAGAACAACCCTCAACACAAGCAAATTAAGTATAATTTTCATGCATTATTGTTAGATTGGTCTTAATTTTTTTAAAAATTTAGCCGTTAAGTGTATATTTGATACAAATCGAAAACTTTTAGGACAAAATTGAAACAAAGTAAAACTTAGGGGTATTTTTGAAATTTTTGCCAAACTTCAAGGACAAAAAATATACTTTACCCTTTTATTTATCAAAAGCAAAATGAAGTATAAACACATCTACAAAAAGTTTGTTATTCATAATTTTTCTTTTCATCGCAATTAAAAACCTATTATCATTTTTTTAGGTTAATAATGATAATTAAGGACATTAATTCAATTTTATCCAAAATCGGATTATATATATTGTTAAAAATATTTTTTATTTCTTTACATCTTTATTTTCTACATGAAAAGATTGTCTCATCTTATTAATTTTGTGATCATTATGAAATTTTGAAAGCCTATTCTTATAAATTGGGAGGCACTTGAACTTTTTCATCTCTTCTTTGCAGATGACCTGATTCTTTTTGCGAGAGCAAATATGGAGCATACAGACATTATCAAGAGAATCTTGGAAGCGTTTTGCATGAGATCTGAATTTTGGAAGCATTTTGAAAAAACTAATTTTTTTTCTCCAAGAATGTGGGGCACCAAGTGAGACATGACATCAGCAATTGCTTAAATTTCTCTAAAATTGATGACTTGGGTAAATACTCGAGAATTCCAATTATCCACTCTAGAATGACGAAGGACACGTACAAGTTGATTGAAGCTAAGATCAAGACGAGACTTAACAATTAGAAAGCCTCCTCCCTCTCCCTGACAAGGAGAACCACTTTGGTGAAATATGTCCTATCTGTTATGCCTTTTTATACTATACAAACTGCTTTTATTACCTACTGCTACTTGTAATTTCATTGATCGTAATTGCAAGGGCTTTATTTGGGGAGAAACAGAACAAACTAAATAAGTCCATCTTTTAAACTGGCAGACAGTAAACAAATCGAAGCCGGATGGTGGTCTCGGAGTTAGACATGCTAAAGATTTGAATCAGGCCTTTATGATGAAAGTGGGTTGGGGTTTGATCGAGAAAAGAAACTCCCTTTGGTCGAGAGTTCTAAGGGCAAAGTACAGATGCAGCAATGACATTGTTCCTCTCATTAATAGAAGAAAAAATGAATCCACTTTGTGGGAGGATATCTACTCTTGGAAAAATGTCCAGGCCAATTCGATTTGGCGCATAAATGACGCGTCTCAAATAAGGTTTTGGGAGCACAACTAGATGCCAAATCTAGGAGCTTAAATAAGCTTCACCCTCAGATAAACTGAAAAGCTTGCTTTCAGAGATGACCGTTCAGAAAATTGTGGCTATGTTTCTGCCTTCGGCTTAGAAGGATGGTGACCAAATCGCATGGACAAACTCATCCAATGGAATCTTTTCCTTAAAATCTGCTTATAACTCGTTACAAGATAATTCGGGAGTCCATAATTATATTTTCAAGCTCATCTGAAGATGAAAAGGTCCAAAAAGGATATGTTATTTTTTATGGTTAATGGTTTATGATACTATTCTCACCAATGTTAAAAGGTACAAAAGACACATGTCCCAAGACGCTGCCTGCGTTCGGTGTTCTCATAGTAATGAAATAGCTATGCATGTGCTTCATGACTGTCGTTTTGCTAGAGCTACCTAACGATTAATGTAGCCCCAAAATTTTTTCAACCTAAACCAAAAGGATTGGCTAATTTGGAACCTGTTACCTGTTTATACCTGATGATAGGTCTGTTTGGTTTAGAGTGACATTATTATTTTTGTGGTATTCTAGAAATATACATGTATTTAAAAGGAAGAGTTTTAATCCTAATGGGGTGACTGAGTCTATTAACAACAGGAGTTATGAATTTGGTTTAGTGATGAAGGCCAACATTACACTAAAGAAGTCGAACGCTAATAAAAAACTGATTTGGTGGTGTCCCCTGAATGAGAATTTTGTAAAGATTAACGTGGATGATTCTTTCTTCAATCAAATAGGGAATGCAAGTTGTGGAGGTGTCGTTCGTAATCATTTGGGGATGTTTGTCATGGGTTTCTCTTGCAATTTAGGGAGTTGCTCGATCATACAAGCTGAACTATGAAAAATAATTAAAGGTCTCCAGATTGCTACCGCTAATGAGTTCCATTATATGATCATCAAATTGGACTTCGATATGGTCATTAATTTCGTTAAAAATGATTGTCCAATCCAGCATCCGTGTGCAACTCTTCTTGAAGACATTGCTATTATTGTAAAAAAAAATCAGGTACATTGAAATCACATCCTTCGAAAAGTAAATTTGGTAGCAGATATTTTGGCCAAAAAAGGACAAAATCTTTTTTATGAACTTCATGTTTTTTATGTTCTATCACCAGATACAACTCATGCTCTCTCTTTAGACGCCATTAGTACCCTCAGATTGAGGGGTTGCAATTAGTGTTGTTATAGTATTTTGTTTTTGTTGTTTTTCTTGCTTTTGTCGAGGTCCTTGACCCTCTTTCTCTACCAAAAAAAAAATAAAATTCTCTATCTCATCAGCTTTAATACCTACATCAATTAATCATGGACC
>NC_029791.2:123981796-123990392 GCF_000816755.2 Arachis ipaensis | reverse complement strand
AGTGAAAACAATAACTTTTTGTTTTTTGTTTTTACTTTTTATTGTTTTATTTTTTCATAAAATTTAAAAAAAACACTAACAATAAAAATAAAAAATACAAACCAAATGTACTCTCTCTCTCTCTCTCTCTCTCTCTCATATTAATATTATGTATGTATTAATTCATTCTCCACTTTAGAATGGCACTTCAATATTCAAGTAAATATTTAATATATTCTTGTGAAAAATTAAGATTATATTCAAAACATATTTTTTCTTATGCAAATGTTACCATTTTATAGATATTATTAAAATATAGTTGTTCGTCAGCTTGAAATAAGTTGTAAAAATAGAAAATTATAATTGTATTATGACTACTTTTTTTTATAATGATGTCCGAATTATAAAATAATTACAACTAAATAATCATAAACAGATTGTATATACACACCTTTTCATTCTCTATTAAATTCGCGTAAACTTTTAGTGGATATTGGATTTTATATTTTAAACTATTTTTTATTAGAATTAAGTACAATTTTGATTTGTTTATGTTGACGTCGTCTCCAGCTACCATATTGTCGCGGATTATCAAATTGTCATTTTTTACGGCATTTCTCTGCTTGCTCATGGACGGATAGGAGCAAAAATGGTGACAGCAGTGTGTGACGTTCTCCCTCACTAGCGAGCACAACGAGAAGAGAGTGACAAAGAGGCAATGGTGCGGAGCAGTACTTTTCTCTTCTCCTCATTCTTCTTCTCTCGTGCTTTTCTCTCTTTTTTTCCAATGAAAGTTTCTCTCTCTATTTTTTTTTTAAATTATAATATTTTGTTAGGGATAATTTGGTCCAAAATTTTAAAATTTAGGTTAAAAGACTGATTTTAAAACCAAATTGAACATTAAGGATGAATTTAAAGACAAAAAAATATTAGGAATAATTTTGATTTTCAAACTAAACCATAAAGATCAAAATCGTACTTAACTCTTTTTATTATATATAATTTTTAAAAATATATTTTATAATTTATACGTATGACTTAAACTTTTGACTTTTATTTAAATTAATTAAATGGTGTTTGTCATCTTCATTAACTTTTTTTTTATAGGTTTAATTGCTCTATTGGTCCTTATAATTTTGCCAAATTTTTAATTAGATTCCTACACTTTTTTCCTTTCAATTAGGTCTCTAGACTAATATTTTTTTTAATTAAGTCCCTACCGTAATAAAAATGTTTGGTTAAATAAAATATTCCATTCTCAAATTAAAAATATCCTAACTTTTTTCTTAGTCTCTAATTGTCTCTCTCCTTCTATTTTCATAGAGACAAAATTAACCTTGACCTTGATGACCTCTTCTCTGACGACTCCATCGACAAGTTTGACTTCGACGACCAGAACTTTAACCCCTTTGTTGACACCATCGATCCCATCTCTTCTGCTGGCTACTTCTATAACCCTCTCTCTGCCCCTTCCGCTGCAGCTTCAAAATCCCTTACAACATTCACCAATTTTTCCACAAAAACATACACCATCACATTCTCCACTTCGCCACCGTCGGATCCAAACAGGATGATCACACTAAGGTCGCATTTGGCTTCGACGACCTCCTTGTCGATGACGATATTAGGAGAATGACTACTGAGATAATCGCTATCGAGTCAAGCAATCTAGGACTTTAGGTCTAGGAGGTAATAATGTCTAGCTTCTTAGAGAAGTTAAGTGTCAGCTGACAATCTAAAGTTGGAATTATGTTCAACTCTAAATATTTTGAGAGATTGCAACTCTTTCAAAACTTGATCTGGCAATGTTTGCATGCTTTTTACATTGGCCTATAAAGAGTTTTCATCATTACTCCCATTGAAGGCAATTTAAAACTATGTGAATAGAGGAAAAGAAAGGTTAGGGTGAGGTGAGAAGAGTTAGAATTTAGAAATTTACTAATGAGTGATTCGTAAAGAGTAAACGATGGATATAATAATAAATTTATTATTTTTTAACATTTTTTGTAATATTTGTTGCTATAAGGATCTTAATTGAAAAAAAAAATAGTTCAAAGACATAATTAAAATAAAAAGTATAGGAACATAATTGAAAATTTGACAAAATTATAAAAATCAATAGAATAATTAAATTTTTTTATATAGTTGATAGATAAATAAAAAGTGAATTAATAGGTATGTTAATCTCTATTAATTAAATCACAATATGATAACAATAATAGTGAAAACCTAATAATATTTTTTGCTTACAATGCAATCGCACCAGAAATGTTTTCTTCTTTTCCCTACTTCCTAACAATGTTGTCCCTATATATAACTTTATCTCTAACATTCCAACAAGCTAAGCAATCTTCATTTAGAAGTTTGGATCGCACTTTTTATGTGTATCTTATCCTTTGACTTTTGTTCACATTCCTTTCTTCGCCAACAGTCCAATTAAGTATTTATATCATGAATATTGCCCCTTAAAAATAAAGTCACTAATGCATAGTTTCTTTCAAGTAGTTTGCATTCATCATTCGCTTCAAATAATACATAATTCTTGCATTGTCATCAATTTTCAAACCACATTTTTCATTATTTTATTAGATAAACTAGAACTATAAAGTATACATATTAATATATGGTGTTTGCTATGGTGCCCAAAAAATATTGCCTAATTACTAAAATAGGTAAAATAATTAATTTTAAATTTAAAAGTATAAAAATTAAAAAATTTTAAATATTTTAAATAATATAATTAGATATTATGATTATTATGGAACTCAAATTTTATAACCTACTTCAAAGAGACTAAAATGCAATAGCAAAACAATCCTTTTTAATTGAATCCTTCCTAGATCAAATAATTATTCATTTTTTTTTTCGACAAGTATTTCCCATTTAGAAAATTTTATAAGCATTACTTACAAAAATCATACACTTATTTAATAACATGATGGAAATAGTAAGTAAAATAACACAGAGATAATATATATAATAAAATAATAGATGTGATGAAAGAATAATAGTTATAGTAGCCAAAACTAGCATTAACAATTTTATTATTATAATTTTTATACTTTATTTTTTTTTTGTTCTAATTCGCATCATAAACATTTTAGGTAGCGTTTGTTTTGAAGTATTAGGATGGAGACCGAAAAATTAAGACTTAATATGATGTTTGTTGGTTTAGAGATTGATATTAAAATTTCAGTTTCTATTATACTCAAAATTTTAGTATTTCAGTACTTCCAAAAAGCAGGAATACAGGGGACTGAAATTTTTGGAGACAGAGACTAAAATTTTATACCTAAAATACTCCAATTTCAGTTAATTAATTTTAACTTTATCTTTGTACAAATTAAATTAAAACTTCATTCTTGTTTCAGTTTCTCTGTTTTCTACTTTATAATAAATAGAATATTAAAAGAATAAATGATCATTTGTACCCATGAAAGATGAAAACGCTGACATATGAACCCACACTAAATCGAAACTAAACTTATACCCACACAAGATGCCTTCTGTGTGACAAAAGTACCCTGTTTTTAGAGGGTTGGAGCGCCACGTAGGGTACTTTTGTCACACAAATGGCATCTTGCGTGGGTACAAGTTTAGTTTCGATCTAGTGTGGGTACATATGTCAGTGTTTTCATCTTTTATGAATACAATTGATCATTTATTCAATATTAAAACTTATTTCGATTTCTATCTTTTAATATCTATTTTTTTTTTCAGTCTTTTTGTCTCTGTCTCTTTTTCAAATGCTATAACTTAGTGAGACAATAATATTAAATACCAAAAAGAGTAGTACACGTATAAATGTATAGATAAGCATGATTTTCACATCAAGAAGACATGGTAGCAATAATAATTACCGAGAAGAAGTGAGAAACAATTATCGAATGAGATTATTTGAAAGTGGGAAAGGTTAGCTAGCTAGATGCACTTAAAGTATGAGTTGTTGTTCACGCCAAAAAAGTTATGGATATTTTATCTTATTTTATTTTTGAATAATATTATATGGAAGTCGTTCCAAAATCAAATACTAATTAAAATTGCGAAGGATCATGAAAGAAGCTTTTGTCGTTCTTTACGCAAACAAACAATAAAAATAAATAAATAAATAAATTTGCCATTGCAAAATTTGATACCAATATTTGATAAATTTATCGTGATCATGATCATAAACATGAGGATGGATATATACTCTTCGAGTCTTCAATCCGTGTAAGAGTTGATAAATTTATATTCTATTATTTTTTTATATAATGTATGTTATTTTTATCAATTCAATTATTATTTTTTTAGTAATATTGCAACTAAATGGACAAATATTAACGCGTTTCTTAAAAAAAAATAGTAGGAAGTGTAGTATTATTCACTAAAATTGGTCAACTTTAATTCGGATTCAAAAATATTAATGCAAAAATAGGAGAAAAAGAGGGTTTAGAGATAGGGCTGGCAATCTATACTTTATTTGCGGGTATCTAACCCAAACCAATACGTTCGAGTAGGGTTGTCTACTTTACCTGTTGCAGGTAAGGTAAGGGCGGTACGAGTTCACCTGTGGGTAGGGTAGGATACGGGTTCAGGGTATACCCTACCCTACCCAACCTGCACCCCTAATATATTATATAATATATATGTAAAAATTATGTATGTAATGAAAAAAGTGAATGTTGAACCCACAGTCTTTCTCTTATAAAAATTTGAAATAACTATTAAACTAATTGATGATCATATTATTTGTAATTTTATGTTAGATTTCTTTAAGATTTTATTATTTTTAATTTTAATTTAGACTTAGTTTTTTATTTTCTATTTTATTCATATTGATGGTTATCAGTGGCTAAGAGAAGGGGATTTGAATCTTAGCCCCCTTTTTGCTTTATAATACTTGCTGGCCTTTGAAACCACTTCTGGAAACTTTTTGTCTTTTTATCTCGTAACTAGCCACGAGACTTTTTCTTTTGTCTCGTCCCCAGCCACGAGATTTTTCTTTTTGTCTCGTCAGTCAGCATGAGATATTTTCAGTTTTATCTCCTGGGCAGTAGAAACAGAAATGGAGTAGAAGAAAGAGAGAATTACACCAAGATATATCCTGGTTCAGCTGCTAAGTGCAAGGCAGCCTACATCCAGTCTCCATCACAATAATGATGGAATTTCACTATAATCATCCTTGATTACAAACACCAATTCTCCCTAGGAACTACCCTTCCTATCCGGGACAAGTCCAGAATCTAAACCCAAATTGAACTTGACTTGGTCACTGCCAAGCTTTCAACTGTAAAGTGCTAACCCAACTTACAAGGGGATTCCCACAGAATCATGAAACACAACACAGATGTACAAAGGACCTCTAAAGACATCTATGGCTTTTTCTTTTAATTTTGCACTCTCTGTCTTTTTTCGCTCTATGACTTTTTCATACAAACCTCACTGTTTGCCTTTTTCCATGAGACTCAAGACATGACAAAATTAAACAGAAAAATACAAAACATAAAACATTGAAGGAGAAGAACTTCTGTAAGCTTGGGGAGCTATAGGAACTCTGTGCTCACTCTTTTCTTTTCCTTGAATCAAACCCTAACTGTTCACCCTTACTTATAGGGAGAAGCCTCCAAGGTTGAAACCAAACAAACCAAGCCAATCTTCTTCTTCTTCAAGTTAGAACCGGTTCGGCCAGAGAGAGAGAAGAGATAACTCGTGCAAAACCCAACATGCAATTACCTCTAGTCCTTCCTTGGTCACCACTCTTCATCAATCCGAGCCCTTCATCCTTGCCTTGCTCTCCAAGATGAACTTCTGGCCCTTGATTCTTCATGATGATTATAGCTTCATCTGCTCCAATCTCTGCCTCTTCCATCACGTAGCCACTGTAGCTACCTCCTGTAGTGGTTGAACAGAATCAGAGACAAGCCATCCTCTCCAAAGATCTTTTTCACTGACCGAGATCTTCACTTCCATTTTTGATATGGAGGAGTCAAGATCTCTTTACAAAATCTTACCTCAAGTGAAAGAGGATCTTAACCACAGCATACTTTTAGTTTGCTTTTTCTTGCCATCATTGTGATGGTCTTGTTACTTGCACCATCTTCTTTTCGGTAGCTATGTGTAGCTTCCATGATTGCTAGGTAATGATCGAAAGAGAAGAAAGAAAGATGAGAGAGAAGATAGAGTTAGAAGAAAAGCAATTAATTGAAATAGAACAAATTAATTGTAATGGGATTGCTTTTACTTTCCTTGCTGAGTAGCGTGTTGCATTAAACCAATCAATCATGTCAATCATACTTTCTCTCTCACTTATATTTCCAATGCTAGCAAATTAAATTTTGAAATCCATCACAATAAGAAATGGAATCCGTTGGAAGCATGAAGCCAATTTGCTTTCTTTCAATAGGTTTCGGACCAAGTATTGGATCTTTTTCCATTAAAGTTGATTTGGGCTAATTAGGATCAATTCTGGCCCAATAACAAGAATAATAATTCAGCCACAATAATCAAAGCATTTTTGTATCAATGCTGAATGTATTTATAAAACACTTGGGCTTGCAACATTTTCTTTTATTTTTGGCCCAATGTTAAATCTGCATAGCAAAAATTAATTTAATCACCATATATGAATTATAATCTTTGCAATTAATTAAATTAATAATGTTTAGTCATCACAAATGTTAATTTAGAGTTTTCCAAACTCATCACATACGTATAAAATTTGAAATTATTGAATTTTATATTTGCTTAATTTTTTTTTTTATTTTTCTGCGGGTAGGATCGAATAGGGTAGGGTTTATAACTTTAGAGTGCGAGTAGGGTAAGAGTTGAGAAATTCTCAACATGTGGATAAGATAAGGTAAAATTTTAAAAAAATTTTTAATCCGCAGATAGAGTTAAAGTAGAGTCCAAACTCTACCCTACCTTATCTATTGTCAGCTCTATTGAGAGGAGGAAGTCCTTCTTTTCTTTTCTTTTCTTTATTTATTTATTATTATTATTTTTACGTTCTTAACTTTATTTTGGATTTAAAATTATTTCCAACATTTTATTTGGTATTAAAATCGTCTTTAAACAATTATACTTTCAGTATCATTATCTCTATCACAACTCTTTTTCACTCACACCTTTAGAAAAAAGAGAAACAAAGACTTAAAAAGAGCGAACATATACTCATAATGAAAGAGAGAAAGAAGCCTCGCATTTGTCCTCGCAGTGCCGCGACTCGCCCTCGCGTCACCTGGCCCTCTTGTCCTTGTCTCGTATTCCTCGTGTTTTTAGAATTTAAATAATTTTATTTATAAAATTTTATTTTTTATGATTACAACTTTAATTTTATTATTTTGTGAATAAATTTATCAGCATTTAAAGATGAGAGTGGGTTAGGTCGGTTAAAAAAAAGAAAAAAGAAAAAAGAAGATTATAACATCAAGCAGTGTATGTCCCTGTTTGATGACGAATGTGATGAAGTTATTGCTAATAAAGAGTCATATGAAAGATTTCCATTTTGAACATATAAAGAAAAGTTAATTAAAGTAGTCATTTTCTTATTTTGTGGTTTATATATGCTTCTGTATCTGTCAAAGTTTTCAGCAACATTTGGACTTAAAGTTATGGTTATGCTGGAACAATAATACAAATTTGTAAATACTCATTTTTAAGAACTTAGACCCGTTTTTGAAAAGTTTTTATCAAATATTTTAGTTTTTATTTTTCAATAAATTTTAATTACTAAATTAATTTTTTTAATTTTTATTTCATAGACAAGGCAATATCATGTTTTTAACCACCACTAAATTATGTGGCGCTTTTTATTTTTAATATGGAGGAAAGTGTGGGGTGATATAGCGTTATGGAGAATAGGGGTGTTTTTCCTGCATATGGTATCAAGGGGCTGAAATCAAACCGAGAGATTTAGAACAAGGAACTCGGATGGTCCGATTAAAGGGGATTTACAAAAAAATATTTTTTTAATCAAACTCGGAGGGTTCGTTTTGATTTTTAAAAAAAAATCTAAAAATGGAGGGCCTGTTTTCATTTTAAGAAAAAAATTAAAAAAACAAAAATTGTAAACGGAGGGTCCGTTTTCAGTTTAAGATAAAAAAAAGTATAAACAGAGGGTCCGATTTGATTTTAAAAAAAAAAAATTAATCGGACGGTTCGATTTGTGGTCAACGAATTTTCTAACAAAGAATTCAGACGGTCCGATTTCTCCCTATTCCACACCTGTGTCTAACACTTGTATACACCATAACCAAGCACAACTCACACACTCCTGCAATATCAAAAAAAATTAGCCACTGTGTGGTTGATTTTATGTTTTTTTGTATCATATAAAGGGTTAATATTCAAATATCTAAAAAAAAATGTTAAAATGCGTCTTGATAGCGATAGAATATTGGACAAGATGCTATTATCATATAATATGTTACTGAGCAAACCTTGAGATGTTATTCTTAAGAAATATAATACAAGTATAAAATAAAATAGATTTTTTAAACCGTAAACAAATTAGTGTTGTAGACTAAAATAAATAATTTTTAGATTTAGTTTAATCAAAATAAAAAAATTAGGAATCAAAATGAAAAACAAGCATTTTATAATAAGAAAAAATTTTATTCTTTTTTTAAAGAATACT